>NW_023615846.1:15000-60001 GCF_013339695.2 Rhipicephalus sanguineus | reverse complement strand
TGTGACTGGAGGAACTCTCAAGATTTCCGTCCCAAATATTTGCCAAAGAACACTTCCACGATACGACGCGAGCAGGTTGACGCATGGCTTTAGGAAACTGTTTGCTGGAAAGCTAACGTAATTTGTAAGCCACTTGAAGCCCTCACATTAAGTTCTAATCTTACGATTTCTGCTTAGCCGACATAGCTTCATTGTTACTCAGCTTCAGTTATGCAAACTGCATTATTTACCTTAGAGTTAATAATTATAAAGTTAATGAATTAACCTTTTCAATTAGCCACCAGGTCTATCCCGTTTCTCATGCAGGCGGTTTCCGCCTTATTTATAAACGTACCTGAAAAGCCCGAAGAATACTATTTATCAAAACAGGTAAAAGATAACTTCAAATTGCAGTTTCGGAATTCAAGCACTCTTTCCTTAGGTTCTAGAAATCTTATTCTTGAAGGTATATAGGGTGATAACGGGACCAGAAAGTAAAACTTACTTGCTACATTAATAACTTACAGTACCTTTGCGAGATCAGTGGCAATGATTTTGCAGATAACGCTGCTCGCGCATCACATCAAGAAGCGCACAGCGTTCCAATTGCGCTTTCCAGAACAGACGCTGCAAGGCAGCTTCGAAACCTGGCACGTAGTCTCTCACTGACGGAGTGAAACACAACAAACGTAAAACTTAATAATATCTGGGGTTTAACGTCCCAACAAACGTAAAAGTTACCAGACTGCATAAACTGCGCCCATCACTGCAACTCCGACCGCACTCCGGACGTCAGGTGCTGCTGGAACACCGTCCCCATCGACCCTCGTCCCACAGGGCGTAATACGTTCTGGCAGGCTAGTTGGTTCATTGCGATAAACTTTCTTAAGGGCGCTAAAGGCATTTTTTGTGCATCTTGAGGGCGACGGGCGAACGCCTTTAACTAGTGGTATCCTCCCACAGTAGTATAGTGCTTTGAGGATAGGAAGGACGCTTATTTTTGCAACCCATAAGGAAGCATAGCACAGCATCGTTGCTAGAAGGGGTAAGGGGAGTGAAAACGGAAAGAAGATGGACAGGAAAAAGGAAATGATATGGCTGACAGCAGATAACGGAGATTAGTGCGAAAATTGCACGTCGGCAAATAAGCGAAACGATTGCTTGCACTTGGTCGCCATGTTACATGGCATGCGGTTATCAAAAATATTTGTATCTCCGTTTCCTGCTCATCGGCAAGCGCGGATCCGGCACTTTGAGCGTTTAGTAAACGCGGCATGTGTAAGTCAACATCGTGACAACCAAGTGCGTAAACTCTTCCGATCGGTGTCGGCTTCAGATGCCGCTGTAGCTGCGGCAAGGCGCGCCAGCGCGGCGCATCGGCAACCCTTTGACGGAGAGTCGCCGACCACAATCATCGTCGGGGCGGTGAGGGAGACCTGAGGCGGCGCCGACAAGTGCGCGGCGGGAGATGCAGTTTATTCGTAGGCCCCTGTTCCTCATTTGTCACGGGATGCGGCGGCGGGACATGCGCCGCGTGGCACTATTAATACCGCGCTCACTCCGCGCTCAACTTATCCGCAAATCCTGGCATGAAAGGACCGCTCTCATTTTGACAGTTGTCACGAGCGGAGGCACCCGCCGCGCTCACCGCCGAGGTCAAAAGCCCGGACCGCCGAGCTTCGTCCGCCTTCCAGTTTCACTTCTGCCTCTTCTATTACTTTTTTTTTTCAGTGCCTGTTACTTCTCGGCAGCGTGGCACCAACGAGCTGAGAGAGGGAAAAAAAAAGGACATTTCACTCATTTATCTCTTATTTCTCATAAGTAAGGTCGGACGTTGATGGCTCATCTACTAGTTTGAATGGCACCTCCTTGAGCCTTGCTGCGGCAATCTGGAATGAGGACGTACTTGAACACCATAAGGGCGCGCGAACGCCGAGATTTGTGCAGAAAACGCGCTTCCACAGCGTTAAGCATAAATTTCATGTTAAGACTTTATTTCGTAAATGTTCTAACCTCTGATGAGACTGCCAGCGCCGTTAATGCATCCCGTATTAAAAAAAAATATGAATATGTGCCATTTTCGCCGCATTTATGAGAATTATGGTCATATGGGTATACCGTGAACATAATATAGAAATATGATTGGGAGGGGTGCCGTAGAGGAGGGCTCCGGAAATTAAGACCACCTAGGGCTCTTTAATGTACACCGAAATCTAAGCATACGCGCCTCTAGCATTTTGTCTCCATCGAAATGCGGCCGCCATGGCAGGGATTCGATCCCGTGACCTTTGGTTCAGCAGTCGAGCACCATAACCACTCGACCACCGTGGCGGGTATGAACATAGTCAAATACTGTTACAGTCATGTATAAAATTCTGAAGAGGAACGGCACAGTTGTTGGAAACAGGTGGGCCCTTTCATTCCTCACTAAATTTGTCGTGAATGCATAAACAGCGCGAAACGAAAATAACTCTGAACGTTACATTAAAACACCGGATTGAAGCAGTTGAACCCTTTCAGCTGATGTACACCACATTGCATAGCCGCGAAGATCTGTACTCTATTCTCTTATGATAGCACTTGACACGTTATAGCCTTGAAACGAATAACAGGAGATACGTGATCCGACATATTTCTGTAACTGGCATAGCGAGCAGACTGTGGATGTAAAAACTACAGTATGGCGCACTGCGCGGCCATGAATGCCGCACATAGAATAACTTGTTTTTGCTGACTACCATCGGGTGCCAGGGCGCTCGAGGAGGCACTACTGTGCTTAAGAGGGCACTACAAAAACAAAATTTGTCAATTGCGTTTTTTATCACCAAAATTCATATTTTTACGTCTTTCTTGTTTAAGAACCGCGATAATGATGCCCAAGGTATTGCACGTATGGCCTGGATGGAATTAAGTATCATAGAAAACACGATGTTTTGTTAACGGACACTTCATGGTAATTTTGCTTGTAAGCGCGTGAAAAATATTTGTATAGGCTCTATCCACGGTAGTATGGGTGACCGACCTGTAAGTTTTGGACTCTGCACAGAGGAATATTCTTTGTACGCTGGTCATCGAACGCGTACATAGTAATTTTTCTTGTTATTATTTTTTCTTGTTTGTTTGTTGATTCCACATCAATTTGAGGATGTTGGGACAGACAGCTCTAACGTGAACTACCATCCCATGTTTTCACTCTAAAGAAATAATAATAATAAAGCACGTGATTTTGTTGTATTCGTCAAGTGCAGATCCTTTGTACCATTTCGTTGTTATTGTTACATAAACTCTTTCGATGTTTTACGTGCCTTTTTCGCGTTATCTTTATTATTCGTGCGTTTTGAAAACAAAGCGGAACTGTAGCAGTATTCAGCTACGTGTGTGCAGCCAGTTTCTGCTTTAACACATGCCTGCCGCTTATCGAAACATGTATTCTTTTGGCCGGTTTTGCCGGAAAGAACTTCACTGTTGTAACTTTGCGCTAGGGCTTGAAGAATGTGTGAATAACAAGCATACAGGGGCGTAGACACGTTAGAACACACCCGGGCCCGTGCCCCCCCCCCCCCCCCCCCCCCGAAATTTTTTTTTGCCATAGCATACAGAGCAGAAAATGACACTCGACCACATCTGCCTGCTCGTCCCCACTACAGATCAAGGAGGTGCCCCCCCCCCGAAAAAAATTTCTGCCTACGCCCCTGCAAGCATATATTATTGTTGCGCAATGCTGAAGGACAAGGGGTCGTGCAGAAACTCCGTTGGAAGAAGCGCTATGAGTAAGAATGCATTATCATCGATGAGGACGTTTTCACTGCAGCGTACATGGCGACTTCGGTGAAGCATAGCCGCTGCCGTAAAAAATAAATGAAGAAAAAAAAACAATAATTTCTCAATGCTGGCTTGTTAATTGCGTATTCAAATCGCAGGTGTCAGGTTAACGTCTGTGGTTCCATTGTTCGCACCGCTTCGATAGCAGTGAAATCAGCATGACATTTGTATTCCTATGATTCAGCACGCTTAAATCAAGCGTCGCTTGACCCCATATGAATACGCTAACGAAAGTTACGTATGATATTCACATCGTCGCACCGTAACGTGCACTTAGTTTCGATAACACTGCCGTATGTGCTCTCGTGAATGCTGACGTTACGTCGACCACAAGTTACCCTTTAAACGCCAGTGTTGTCGACGTTCCTGGTAAGCCCACGATGTGCATACTACACTTACAAAAACACGTCGATCGACCTCGTAACGCTTGGCTCAAAGCCAATAAATGTGGCATCGAACTACTCGCTGACTGCTTCGCATGATACCGATTCGCACAAGGCGTAGAATATGCCAATTTTTGCGAGTTCACTTCTCGTACTTCATGTCGAGCACCGTGGCAGCCCCTGATTCAGCACGTCCGTGACATATCCCTGGAAACGATGACATCAGTCGCCACTTCATCGCTGCGGAGCGCCGCCTGCAAAAGCAAACACGACTCGATGTACGGCATGTAAATCAATGAAGTTTTAAGTGCGAAGCCCTTTAAGGGCCCGGCTTGTCACCCATCCATCTCATGTGACGTGATCACGTTCACAGTAAAGCACTCAATACAGGACATAACAAGGCTAGCAATGCTCGCAACAAGCAGCACAACATAACCTATCAGTGGATACCGGGCCATTGCGGTATCTATGGAAATGACCGTGCAGATGAAGCCATCCGATCTGCTCATGATGCTCTCCATTGTGCAGCAGAACGGATGCCGCTACAAGGCTTCGTTCACTTGCAAGTGAACTGGCACTAGCACAGTGGAACTCTACGGAATTTACCAACGCCCGTCTTCACAACTTGGACCCGAATCTGCAGCTCCGTCTTCCGTCGGGCTGAGGAGCTGAGGAGACGCTCCTGTGCCGCCTGTGCCTCGGGGTGGCCTTCACGAATGCTTACTCATTTCGAATCGGTATGGCCAGCTGCCCGACATGCGATAACTGTAGCTGCGAAGATATAATCGCCCATCTTCTCTGTGAGTGTCCTCGCTTCAGTGCACCAAGAGAAGATCTGTCCAAAGTGTTTGATAGACTTGACAATCGCCCATTGTCGGAGTGAAAGGTCTTAGGACACTGGCCGAAACCGTCCTCGGCACGGAAAGCTTTGAGAGTGTTGCGCTTCTTGCGGACAACTAGTCTCAGAGACAGACTTTAAGCAGTGTCGTTTGTCCTATGATTGTTCTTTTTTAAGTTTTTTTGTAACATCTCTTTTCTATCACCTTTTATTTCCCTTACCCCTTTCCCCAGCACAGGGTAGCCAGCCGGTCTGAGAACTGGCTAACGTCCCTGTTCTTCCGTTTTTCTTTTCCTCCTCCTCTTCAAACCCGGGTTAAAATGAACGAACAAAGTCTAAAATAATATAATTAACAGAAATAGCCAAAAAGTAATCGAATTAATTAAATTAAAATTGCTAAGACGTTCCGGAAACAAGGGGCTGACTCCGGCGGGGCGCAAGAGAGGGCGCCACCGCCTCGCCGAGCGAGCGAATGCCCCTACCCCTGCGCCGCCTCTGCGCCGGCGCGGCGCTGCGTCGCTACGTGAATGACTACATCTGATGGGGAAAACAACCTGACGGAAATCGCTGCAGGCGACGCGTATCTCAACTGCCGTAACAAGCAGGAACTCGATAAAGCGCAGCAAAAAGTAGCGCACATGTCGCGCACCGAGTTTGTGCATCTGCCTATCAAGATTCTGCTCCTGCCGGGGAAACGCTGCATGCTTACCTCAAACATTCGCGTCATTGACGCTTTGGTAAACGGAGTAGTGGGAACTCAACGAACGGGAATCGCTGGGTGCCCGTGCGACGCACTTCCACATGTTTCGCAGTAGTGGAGCTGCCACGCATTTACTTTATCTTCCCCCACCTTCCCAGATTTTGAGGGCGTTATTGCGGAAGCACGCATAACTGTTGTAGACTCTTATCTTTCTTATGAACCATACTCCGACTATTGGCCCGCCATGAGCGTCATCCTCTATCGATGATTTACATCCTGCTTCCGGACAGCACTTTTGCAGAATCGATTTCGCGAAATGAGAGCGTCATTCCCTCAGGTGGCACTCTGGCAGACGTTGCAGACGTACCAGAGTGGACTATTTCAAGACCTGAGGTGCGTCTGATATGAGGTTCATGCCAAGGATATTAGATTCACGTTAATTCATATATCTACAAAACATGCCACTTCTATGCATGTGTTCTGACAGGTTTGTGTCACCAACTTCTACAACAGCGGCATTCGTAATGCAAAGTTTGAAGATAAGTAAACGCTTCCGTCCACCAAACTACATCAACGACCGCAGAGATCGTTGCCAACCGCGAGGTGATTCGTGATACGTATGTATGTCGACGTAGCCGCCTCAGATATGGACTATATCCTGAGACTTTAAACCAGCGCTTCAAGTAGATACGGCGCTTAATCGAGGACCTTATCTTCTTGCTCAAGACGTGGCCGCATCGCATGATGTCGCCCTGAAAACTGGCCATCGTATGAAATATCACTGGACTCCAGGGCACTGCGGCTTACATGGAAATCCGCACGCCGATGTGGAGGCAAAGATGACCCACAATAAAGCCTCACCAGTGTCCATTCAATTTTCCCGGCGAGACACTAATGGCCTTGCGTACACACTCCTGCGCAAAAATATCGCAGCATATTGGCCTTTACCAAGTCGTCGTCATCGCCACCTTCACTAACGCGACCCAGGCATGCAAGCCACCCACTATGAAAGGCGCAATACAAACTTACGACACAGATTACGACTAGATGTGGCGTTCGCTCGGTGGTACCTATACCTTATCGAACATGCGGACAATACGAATTGTGAGGAATGTGATATTTCCCAGACCACAGAACAACTTTTGTGCGTCTGTCCGCGATATGCTGTACAACGACAATCGTTGGCAGCATTCTTGTCGAAATTTGTATGTTGACAATTATCGGAAAATGTTCTGTTAGGACCTTCGCCTGATCCTCGTGATCACCTCGATATTACTAAAGCTCTCAACAAATTTTTGCACGAGAGCGAACTGCATGAGATACTGGAAAGAGTATTTGGTCATTCAAGGCTTTTCTTTTTTAATATTTCAGCGCCACCGTCATACTCATAATTAACACCTTCTCTCTTCCACTTTATTTTCTCCCCTTCCCGTTTTCCAAAGCTGAGTAGCAGGTCGGTTTTTTCAGGCCGACCTTCCAGCTTTTCTACCATATTAAAACTATCTCTTCGTTTACACTTGCCCTTGCAATATTGACCTAAATTTATTAGATACGCAACCTGACAGAAGGCTACTGCTATAAGACGCCCTGCTGGGCTGCCCATCTGAACTACTGGTCCGTAGATATTAGTGTTGGTAGACTCAATAACGGTGCTAATTTTCTCGTGGTCTTCAACTCACGAAAAACATTGTGTGATTTCACGTGCCAAAACCACAATATGATTGCGCTCAAAAGAGATTAATTGGACTATTTGGTGGCTGTTCATGATTTCTTCTTGTGCTATGTACTTACGAACGAGAACAGGACAGATATACGCGATGATAACGTGCCATCCTCTGTCATCGTGTTTCTGTGCTGTTCTCTTTTGTAACTGCATATCACAACAAGAAGCCATGGTTATTAGGCACGCCGTAATGGGGTACTGCGCGGATAATTGGGCTTGTTGGTTGTACATGCTTCAAGGAACAGCGCTAAAAACAACAGGAGAACAGAAGAAGACAGCGCTGTGTGCGTCTTCTTCTGTTGTCCTGTTGTTTTTTGCGCTTTTCCTTGAAGGGGGACCGCACATTTATTTTGAACACATGAGATTGTTTAACGTGTACCTAAACATAAGTACACAGTTGTTATTCCTTGAAATTGCCAATAACTTTTTTGGATCCTGTGAAAGCCCCTGTTCACGCATTGCCGGCAGGCTTATTAGTCTTTGGGTTCGATGGAGGCGAAAATGCTAGAGGCCTGTGTACTTAGATTTAAGTGCACGTTAAAGGACCCCAGGTGGTAAAAATTTCCGGAGCCCTCCACTACGGCGTCTCTTATAATCACATCGTAGTTTTGGGACATTAAACCCCAACAGTTATTATTATTTTTATTCGTCTTTGGGACGCCAATAAATGCGAGACACGTTTATTGAGCAAGCAAAGTAAAGTAGAGTGCAATCTGAGCCACTGGTAGACGAGTTGCTGTAAGGCCTTGTAGAGTCTTCGAGGCACTACTTCGAGCTATCGGTAAAAATTTCGTATGCATTGCCATTTACTGCTTGATGTTCTGGGTCACAATCTGGGAAAGGCTGTTTGCAACAGGGTAATATAACGGGCATAGGCGTGCGCAAAGACCCCCCCCCCCCTTTTCCTATTCATCTAAGAAGGAGGGGGGCGGGGGGCGGAGCTGAGGAGTGTTTATCTAAGGAGTGAAACTTCGCAATTACGGCGGACTTTGTGCACCTCATTACGGCATGCACAAATAAATAAATATCGCTAACTGGCAACTGCAAACGTTTCAAAACCAAGTGGCAACGAGGGCAATTTGGTTTGTTACAGCTGGTGTGCAAGTATGCGTACAAAATAATGTCTTAATAAACGGCACCGACAAAACACGAAGACGAGTCGAAACCGCGCAATGACCGGCACTGCGATGTGAAAAAAGAAAGGGGGGGGGGGGTTGAAATCCAGTGCGACAAGATTTTAGCGTGCATTCTGGTTATTTATACACTCTGCGTCGCCTCCTCAGACGGAGCGTAATATTTATAACAGACAAGTTGTATAAGCATTTTATAAGCACTTTGTATAAGTTGTACACAGTACAGTTTTAATTAATAGAAGTTGTATAAGCAAAGATTCACAACCAGCTGCCGCGGTGGTGCAGTGCTTACGGTGCAGGACCGCTGACCCAAAAGTCGTAGGGTCGATTACGGCCGTGGTGGTTGCATTTTCGATGGAGGCGAAATGTTAGAGGCCGTGTACTCTGTGATGACAGTGCACGTTAAAGAACCGCAGGTGGTTGAATTTATCCGGAGCCATACACTACGGCGTCTCTCATAACCGGAGTCACCGTTGGCCGTGAATACGATAAACCTACCATTATAACAGATGACATACATACGGATGTACTCGCATTCATTGCACAAGTGATCATTTAAAATGGCGGACCACTCACCCTTAAATATAAGCGTAACCGACAAAGCTAACGCGTTAACAAGCCGACTGCTTGTACAACTCTTTGAAATTTAGCGCCCAAGATTTAAATGTTGACGCCGCACGCCTGCTGCTACAAAGAAGCAATAGAGTTATTACTTTATGAAAGAAGCGTAGCAACAGCGCGCCATCTGTCCACAGTGGTAGAGAACAGGGAGCCTAGTATTGGAGTATCCTCACTCAGATAGATGGCGCAGCGGTAGTTTGTGCGGGCATATGAGGGCCGCTCGCGGGAAGTTCAAAGGGGATCACACCACACCGTCTGAATAATGCTTATCAGGCCGCGAAAGTGCGCGTGAAATTTCTGACATTATTTTCACGAAATTTGACGTTCGCAAATTTATCAGTTTGCCCTAAAATAGTCTAAATTCGTACTCACCCGTAAAAAAAGAAAAAAAGAAATCAGGCCGTAGCACTTGTGTTTCCTCGTGACACGTTAATATCAGACGGCCAAATTTTTGGCACCATGTTGCTCTTTTGCGGGCGCAAGTGTACGATTCAGTTTTATAGGCCGTCTTCGATTTGTCATCCAGGACACCCCAGTACTGCCCTATAGAAGGTGCGTATTCTAACGCGCATATCGAAGAACACATTATCTCGCGCAGTCCGGGTCGTTCCGGGATGGTACAGTGCTCGTCAAATGAAACCCGAACAGAGGTAAGCCTTCGCATAGTATTGGCCGCGAGATCGACCTAGAGGTGGCAGCACCGTCGCCGCGTTAGTGTGGAGAGGCCGTCGGCGGCGCGTATACAAATGCACACAGCGGCGCTTCGTTGTGAGAGGTTTGAGCCGATTGTCGGCGAATAAAATGCGTTGATTGCAGCTCACTGGTAATACTGTATATACGCTCTTCATTGTTGAATCGTTGCACAAAGATTATCCAACGTTACCATTACTAGTAAGAGAAGCGCAATCTGCTGATGAAAGTGATGCTCGCCCTGGATGACAGTCTGCGCTTACGCACTAGATGACGTTTTTGGTCGTTTTCTCTTTACGTGTTTAGCTTGTGTTCTGTGTACTACGCACTGCTGTAGCACGACTGAACTACTTAAGTGTTTACTTCATCTTCATTTGTATACCAACCCATATTCCTGTGCAATGAGTTCAATAGCACTGTTCGCGCGAATACGCATACGCAAGTTTTTCTATTGTTCAGTTCTCCGTGAAATGTAGGACAGCTGATAAGTTTTAGCCAGGAAAGCTTCGTGATGGACAGCGCTTTAGCGTCACGGAGACGTTCAACGCGTACGCACTTGTTCTTGCTCCAGTAACAGAATAAAAACAGGTAAGAGTTTTCATCAATTGATTGCGTGCACGACATTGATGCAACAAAGGTCCGGTTATTTTATGGAATAAGTTACTTTTTTTTCTCAAACTAATGTCCGCTGCCTTCCACCTTTTTATAACAACTCCACACAAACGCTCAAGATAATGTAAAAAAAAGGATGAGGTTTTGCGTGAAATTGTACGACAGAAATGTAAGGCACTCCGTCGGGATTGATTTTCAACATTTGGGTTCTTCAAAGCGTATCTAAATCTAAGCACACGGGTGGTTCCGCATAAATTTCGTCCCAAGTTAAAATTGCACGCGGCAACTCCGTTTTATCACTGCCGTGTCTTTCCTTTGTTTTTTTAGGGGACAGTTTGAGTACCGAAAGGCCAGACTTCACTTGATAGAAATATTTCGCTGTAGCGGGATCACGACCGTACAATAAAAGGACATCTTGACCACAACTAAAGCTTACTGCATAACCGATGAACTACAGTGCCACAGGTATACACCTAACAACAACGCGAAAGTGCATGGTCTAGATCCTCGTTTTTGTTTACCAACGAGTCGCTAAAACGGTGCCTTCACACACTGTTTAATGCTCCTCAAGTTTGGGACTATGCAAAGCGCACTTTAGGATGTGCTTGAACCAGAAAGCGGCACCAACACTGAAATGGTTCTGGCGAACGAAGGCTACGACACCAATACACAGCCCTCTCGAAAGTCGCACTCACTGATCTTAATATAATGCGCATGCAGCCGAGCAAGCCCATTTACTTCTGTACACCATGTTAGGTATACGTACGAGCAGTTAAACTCGCGCTAACATAACAGAACAAACCGCCCTTTGAAAGCGTGCAGGGCGTACGCGCACATGCAAACACGACGTGGCTAGCAGACGACGCAGGGAGCAATCCACACTAGGCGCGCTTCAGCCAGTAGCCACCAGGCGGCGACTCCGCTCGATCTCGCGGCCAATAGTGCGCGCCGTCCTGTCATCACCATTGACATGCGCGCGCATCCGGTTTGACCGCACTGGGCATATGCGCGCCTGTCCATGGTGATAACTGGACGGCGCGCACTATACCACTGCGAAGGCTTGCCGGTGTTCGGGTTTCATTTGACGAGCGCTGTACATCAAAAATACATGTAACGTCTACCACAAACCGATTTTCAAGGTTCCTCTCTTAATGTGTTTGAATGTAGAGTTCATCTTAGTTGATGCTGTCTAATCACGCCTGATGTTACGAGTCTGTGCAATTTGACGACGCACCGGTCATCGTTAGTGCCCCGCCTGTGTCAGAATGTCTGTCGTGCCACGTATACCTACTAGAGGGATTCTGTTGGCAGGGCTACTGTTCGCGGAATTTCGAGCGGCCTAGTTTTATACAGCTTCGCCGTAGAAGCAGAAAGTTGCGCGAATCAAACACTTCTTTCGATATAATTGTGAGCGTTGAGAAAGACGTTGAAATGTGTTCGTCAGAGTAGCGCCATCTCCCTTGTGGTGGGACGTGTAACTAATCTGAATGAGAAAAACTTAGAAGACGCTTGAGAATTCGCCTTCAAGAGTAGAACGCCTCAACCGTGCCGCGAAGAAAGGAACGCATGTGCCCATTTAAACTCCCATTTAGACATTGCGCTTTTTAAACTCCCCTAGAATGCATGCCTATTGCAGGTACATATATGTATACAGTTGCGAAGTATACGCCCTAATTCGTCATTCTGCGAATTAGGGAAGTATCCACTACGTGTCCGTAACGCAATACGCGCATCTACCCAGCTGCACACATGTTGATGCTGTTGCGGCTGCTGATGATTAATTATACCTGAGCGTTTTGTAGTGGGCGCGCTTTTCAGCCATCCACTCGTTGCGCAACTCAAATAGTGTGACGCTTGGTGCGATGTTACACTTCTGCCACGCAATATTACAACTGCTAACTATAATACTCCTCGCACTATAATACTCCTGTATAGTGTTTTTTTTTTCCGAAACAATTTCAAGCACTGGCACTGGCTTTGTGGTAGAACAGCTGCTTGCTACACCGAAGGCCTGGGTTCGCTTACGGCTCGTACCCATGATTTTTATTTTTTGTGTTCATCGCGATTTTCCACTCGAAACCAACGACGGCGACACCGGAATTTCAGCGACACGGGCTCTTTTAACGCTATCCCGTTAAAATGAGGCGCTGAAGTATACATAATGTGTGTGAACCGGGCGCTTATACCGAGCAGGATCGTTTGAGAGGGCGCAGCGTTTCTCGCTTCAATAGCTCGCTTTCAGATTATCCTAAATTTAGTTCAGTTCCGCACTTGGTCCGATTTCTACCTTTGATCAGCGAATTTAAAAAGAAGACTATCCTTTATTTTTTGTGGCTTCCGTTATCCAACGACCAATAGCACTGACGCCGTTCGCGTCACGTTGATCGCAATTTAAGGAAAAGGACATGTCTTATGATTCCCCTCTTTAGTCTCTGGGCGATCGAAGCTCCCTCGTGTCGCATTGAATTGAACAGTGGTCAGATCACGACAGGTGCACGAAAGTAAAGGCTCCACGTATACTAATAGTAGCAACACTCTAGTACATAGCTCTCATTGATAAGACATTTAGCAAATATGAAGGTGGTATCAACCAGACAAAATGAAAGAATTGCGAGTATGTTTCAGGAACACAAGGCGTCTGTGCAGCTTCCTCAACGACCGCCAAACTGTGCGCAACGCAGTTTCACTCCTTCTACTCAAATATCTACGCCTTTCAAATATCTATTGTCCGTACTAGATCGCAGGAGAGCTCAAAACCAATGGATATAACAGGGAAGGTTCAATGACAAAGTTTCGATACAGACAGTTTGATCACGTAGTGATAAAACATGCATGCTATATTAGCAAGAAAGCGAAGATTGAGCGCAGAGACAAGAGTAAGGTGAGGTTGTATATGGCTAGTTAAAAACTTGCCAGCGGTAGTCCCCCAAGAAGGACAGCTTGTTGGGCTTGTTGGTCGGACATTACTGCTGCAAGAATCTAGCGCAAAAAATTGTCACACAAGAAAAAAAACACAACCGGCAAGGAAAATAGCTTGTCCTTGTCTGTTCTTCATCTCTTGTGTATGTGTGATAATTTTCTGCGCTAGATTCTTGCAACAATAAAGCCTCCAAGAGGTTGCAAGTTTCGACGCCAGCAAAACCAAGCAAGATAAAACAATATTTTGACACCAGAAAGCTTCAAAACAAATGGTGTACTGAGTGCCGGGAATGATCAAAGAAAGCAACCCCCCCTCCTCCCCACTTCCAAGAAAAAAGAATAAAAAAAGAAATATGGTAAAAGATGTCAGTGATGTGGAAATGAGTGCAGATGACACGCCAAAGGGGATTTCTGTAGAGCCTGCACTTATATTGTCGCTAGCGGCTGTGACCATAACGCGATAATTTAGAACGTAACATTAGAAATTATATATATATATATATATATATATATATATATATATATATATATATATATATATATATATATATATATATATATATATATATATATATATTGAAGACCGCGCATTCTATCATTGCTAATTGTAATTAAGGGCTTTACATATACAAAAACGACACTGCGAGATAATTTAGTTCAGGTAGCAGTGTTCAAAACGTAGCGCCACGCCTCTCTTCCGGCGAGTAAGTCGAGGTTATCTCCACAGATGGCGACATCGGCCCTGTCAGGCTGCGCCAGCTTTTTCATAGCTGGTGAGCAGCGCCCAAGTACGTACTCTCCACATAACCGCATGTAGCTGCATTGAGAAATAAAATAAAACATTACTGATTAAGAAAAACAATTTTAAATTGAATTTTGACGCGCACTTCGAGTAACTTATAGTAACCATGATATTCTTGCACAGTTGTGTTTGAACGATTGGAGACCTCCTCGATGTTGCAAACTTGCTATTTACTCAACCTTATTCTTACTTCCTCAACCTTGCAAGAAAATTTGTCGGCCGGGTAAACTAGAAGCTATTGACTAGCTCCGCTTACTCCAACAATCTTTGTATCAGTTTCAACCAACCTATTTGTTTAACTATCTCACCGAAGAAAATGTTAACCTTTTTCCGAAGTCTCTCCAGTTGTAAGCTGTTCTGTCATAACAGATTCCGGCAATTGTGAATATAATGTGCATTTCATGCAAATATACCAAGAATTTTTCTCTACTATGAACCTTAATGTACAACGGCACGTTATTTGATATGAGATGATCCTCGCAAAATGTGTATATTATCCACGCTTCAATACTGATATGTACTTCAGTAGTCAGTCAAGGCGAGGCATAGCTTTTACTTCTGGAACATTCATGTTTCGACATGAATGTTCCAGAATGAATGAACATGAATGAACTTATCACCGCTATCACGTTTCGAAGAGAAATCAGCTTTGTTTTCAGTGATATGTTCAAGGTCTAATAAATGAATAGCACTAGGGAACGGTTTTCCAACGTTAGGAAAATTTACCAGGAGCAAATATTTCACGCATGGTTCGTTCGATGTATGTTCATTTTACAAACCATAGCTGCAATAAAAAAAACGCAAATAGTAGGTTGTACTCTCACCAGAAGGACGGTTATCTTATACAGGAGTTCACCTTAATGGCCGTAATCTTCAAGAAAGCATGTGTTGCAGTGTGTTAAATGTAGTGTTTACTCCCATTCTTGTAATAGTTCAATATTTAGCGTTCCTTGTTTTGTACGGCGGATTCCATATTAATTGACTGGGTTGGCATGAACCATTTGATTAATAATCGAAAGATGCCCTCTTCAAGCCTAGACCTCATTCTTTCACAAATTTAAGTTTCACTACTTCCAGCAGACTGGGAAAGCGGTGAAAATGGTTCTACTCCATATATCAGAAAAATGCACAATAATAACTATCGCCTCATATCACTGACTAGTATTGCATGCAGAATTTTGAACACCTAATGTATTCTCACTTCATCAATTTCCTGGAAAGCGATTTCTTCTTCCATTCGCATGAGCACGGTTATCAAAAAAAAAAAAAAAACATGGCTGATCCCTCTGTCATAGGAATCGGTACAACACGAAAGTGAAGCGTGTCTTCACAGACGTAGTTGAGCGTTTGTTGTGCATTCTTTCGCCCCAAGCGCGAAGTATTGAATGCTACAGCATCAAATTGTAATGTTGAAATCGAGAGTTCGACGGAAGCCCGTCTGGTCGGGACGAAACATGAAGAATAAAAGGCAACCACCGACCAAATAAATGTTTTAAAAAGAAAGAAACGACGTTTCGGCTTCCATACGGAAGCCTTGTTCACAATGAAGCCATGAACACCAAAAGCATCTAACTATACAGGTTTCAGGCACGCACACTGGCAGGTACCTGAATTTCAAGTCTGTTCACCCTGACACTGATAAGAGGTCAGTGGTTGCCTCCTTGTTAGGCCGTGCAAGTCGCCTTTGCACGAATCCCGAAGACCTGAACGCCGATGTAAAGATGGTTCGGGAGGACCTTTCGACGTGCGGTTACCCGCCAGCGTTTGTTAATGCGTAGGAACATCGCATGTCTGCTCCCTCACAGCCTGCCAGTGTCCGACAGAGAAAACGCGCAGCTGTTCCTTATGTGCCCGGAATAAGTGAGACTTTGTCACGCGTTCTGCGTAGCTACGACGTCGAAGTAGCCCACGTGCCTGTACGCAAGCTACGGCACACACTTGTTGGTGGGAAGGACAAACTTCCGAAGGAAGCCTTTCCTGGTGTTGTGTAAAAAATCCCTTGTGCGGACTGCGATAGTGTTTATATCGGGGAGACCGGCAATTTCAGACAGCGCCTGCGCCAGCATCAGAACGATGTGAAAAACAAGAAAGTGGCATCTAATGCACTGGCGGAGCATGCGGACACGACTAATCACACTATAGACTGGTTGAATGCGAGCATTATCGGGAAGGAAAGAAACTGGACGTCACGCCTGCATCTTGAGTCCCTCGAGATACAATCTACTGAACAGACGCTGAATCGTAATGTTGGAAACCTTCCCTCGTGCTATGCGCGGTGCTTACGTCACTTACTGAAACCTGTATAGTTAGATGCTTTTGGTGTTCATGGCTTCATTGTGAACAAGGCTTCCGTATGGAAGCCGAAACGTCGTTTCTTTCTTTTTAAAACATTTATTTGGTCGGTGGTTGCCTTTTATACTTCAAATTGTAATGTTACACGAAGAACGGCAAGCCGCTCGAAACTTGCAATGCGCTGCTCAAGCAGAAAGGACGCGCGGAACGAACATACACAGGATGAGCGCGAACTGTCACAGTTGTAACTTATTTCTTTGTGAGCAGCGCGCTCCTTTCGCAAAAGCGGCCGCTGCAGTGAGCGAGGTGACCTTCGTGCTCTCAACGGAAACTTGCAGGCAGAGCGCAAGACGTACAAACCACCGAGATCACGAGATAAGCGCCCGCACGAGCGACCACGCCCTGTCGAGGCGCGCGCTAATCCGCGTGGGGGACGACTTTTAAAGAGCGCTCTTCGAGCCCTTCGCGCCATCTCGCTAGTGATAACGAAAACACGCTGTACCGCCACCGGCAAATGGTGTACATAAATAGGTCGCCGTTACCATAGCAGAGAACATGCCGTCGCGCTGCGCGCTGGCGATCGAGAGGTTGTAAGTTAGACTCCCGGTGACGGAACTCTTTCTTATAGTTTTTTTCTTTGCCATAAGTTAGTCTTTATATTTAACAACGTCATATCCGTGACGGAAATGCGTCAGTGGAGCCGTGGTGGACCCCGGCATAAAACACTTTCATGTTAAAAAAAAAGTGCTTTCGTGTGGTAGACAACTTCTCTGTTTCACAACTGACTTTGCTGCCTTAGATGGGGTTTGATGTTGTCCGTCGTCTTTAGATATTGCCAAAGGCTTCGATTCTGTATGTTACCATGCGTGGTGGCTTTGCAGCAATGACGATGCTCTCATAGACATGATAGGGCAGGTTTGGTTTCTGACCAAATCGGCTTCAGTTTTTTATATATATGAGGGCGAACTTCGGAGTACTTAGATTTAGGTGCACGTTCGAGAACCCGAGATGGTCAAAAATATTCGGGATCCCCCCGCTACGGCGTACGTTACAATCACATCGTGACTTTGGCACGTAAGCACTAAACAAAAAATTCTCGTTCTCATTATCTGCTTATATCTATGAACTTGTTCACCTTGATATTGATCCAGAGCTGGTGTCTTGAGATAAGCAATTTCTTTACAAAGTCCGCACGTGCCAGGCAATGACCATTCATCGACTCTGTCGCCAGTAACATATGTAGTGCAACAACGATCTGTTTTGGGGACGTTGCTTTTCTTGATAATATATCAACGATCTCTTGAGCTACGTTACCTCATTATAAATTAATCTGTTCGAGAATGACTGTCTAATGCAGCGTAAGAGTGGTAACCATAGCACTGATCCATGTAGGCTGCATGGTGATTTCTACGGTGTGTCAATCTGGTGTAGTGATTCCGTAATCAAACTTAATGCTTATAAGGGCACATTGACGTGCATATCACTCATATTCAGCAACGACAGCTAGTGGAGATATAGATTGAAGGATACCTTGCTATCCTCATTTAACATTATAAATCTTCAGTTAACATTATCAAATACCTCGACTTTTATATAACTATATTGATCTATCATAGAATACGCACGTATATTTTATTACTGCTAATACTAGTCGCATGTTGTGACACTCCGTCGGAATGTTTCCTTTTTATACTTTAAATGTGAAGCTCTACTAGACCATAACTTCTTGAACATTATAATGCGCATCTCTCATTTGGGATAATGATCAAACATCACTAACACGTCCCCTTGAAGGGATTCAAAATCGAGTGGTTCATTTCATAACTATGCCCGTCATTCCAGTGCGACATGCATGAGAAAGATTCCTATGCTACCATATCTCTCTTTAAGGCTGTTTCAGCGCTCTGTTTCGTGGTCCTCCTTCTCCGCTTGTGTGCGCGTGTGCTGCTGTTCTAATATGCTTTCATCAAGGCGCAAAAATGTTCTCCTTTTCTTATTTCACAAGGTTTATCACCGCTATCGATTACGCTACCTCTTGCATCTTTCATCCTGATGTTAGTCTAGCTATAATGCTGACGTACCAATCTGGCGAACGGACAGGTTCCGTGACTCTTTTTTTTACCCCTGCAAAAATGTCGACTGGCACCACTCTTGTGATTTCGTCCTTCACATCTCTGATGCTTCTCCACTTGAAAGTGCTATCCCCCATGCTATAGCTCAACATTAGGTATTTGGATAATTGCTTCGCATATTTTCTTCTGCTTTGTTACCCACTCCTTTCTGTAACGCCTACGGGCCTTAACCGTGGTGGACATTTGTTTATTATTGTTTATTAACCGTTGTGGACATTTGTTTATTATTGTGGACAATAATAACCGTTGTGGACATTTGTTTTTCGGACGTACTTACGTAGACTTTTACCGCAATTCACCAGCCTAAATGAATGGGCAGCATATAAACGAAAAGCATTAAGCGTTCCATGCTTTTATCACTTGAGTTACAGCACCACCCTTGTCCTGTCTACTTTCTAGGGTATTTATGCCAGGTCTAATCCTGTGAGCGTTAGACAGCACCAACAGTCACGGTCCCGTCGGTGGCTGTTGTCAGGGGCGTAGCCAGAAATTTTTTTCGGGGGGGGGTTCAACCATACCTTATGTATGTTCGTGCGTGCGTTTGTATGTGTGCGTGCCTATATACGCAAGCAAAACTGAAAAATTTCGGGGGGGGTTTGAACCCCCCCAACCCCCCCCCCCCCCTTGGCTACGCCCCTGGCTGTTGTATATGAACACCCTGCCTACCGCAGGCGGCCCAAACTGCAGGAATCTATTGGTGAAGGTAACCGGCGAATAAACCCTCGTACGGATCCTGAACGTAGCATACGAACAATATTTAATATCTTCAATGAACAAATGTAACTGATACTCTAACAAGCCGCGCTTCAGAAACCTTCTATTTCAAGACGACCACGAACAATATGCCGTCACACTCAGTTGAGCAAGGCGTACAACTCTATTTTTAATCTTTGGTTTTCATTTGCGCACAACACATGATATACTAATCATGTTGGTTGATACGTCGTGCTGCTTAGACGCCAAATGCCGAAACGGTTATAACGAAGCAGCCGGTATTACCCACTACTTAGCTCAGTATTACACCCATAATTTTGTTCATTGCCCACAGCAGGAACGAGGCCACGCGTACGACCATTCTTCCCCGCTAATGTTCAGTTGCAAATGATAGTAAATTGCCAGTATATCACGGAAGTACAGCTGGTAACCCTCAGGCAAACAGTGCTATACGTGCTGTCTCCAATAACAAACGTTTATTAAGTCATAGAATTGCGGTGTTTGACGAGTCGATCGATTATGAGGGAAGCCTTCGGACCGGAATTAATTTTGACTGTTTTGTATGCACCAACTAGCCCAGAAAAGTACTGTTTTACGTTGTTTTGTAATTCGTTACGAATCACCACTGGGTTCCTACAATACATCCTATATTACTTTCTACAGTCGGATACAACTTAAGAAGACAGGAAAGGCCCCTCCCAGATGACCGAAGCGCGATCACCGATTGCCTCCGCGACTAAAAAGAATAGTCCCGCTCATAAGCCGGATTACTAGACGGATGGCGGAGTCACTGGCCGTTCGGCTCATTACGTCAGCCTAGAGCGCGCGCTCATTGGTGCAGGTTCGTATTCAAGCGTCTTCGAGGAGGTATTACCGCCGCCTTCCACGTTCAATCCGAGCATGATGTTTTTTCCGCTGACATGGTCTTGAGGGTAGTCAGAACAGTCAGGCAAATTGAGCGTTAGTGCAAGCTGTCTGGTGCTATTCCAAGCTCTCCCAAAAACAGCAGCATTCTAAGCGACCGATTTACAGTAGCTTGTGCGTAGTGCCACAAGGAGAAAGATGGCACTTTTCGTTATTACTGCAGTGAACTAAAATGAATCCCGAGTCAGCTGCAGTACTTACAAGCTGCTGATGGCTGGAAAGTTGCAAACCAAGTTAGGGAAGGACAAAACGGAGATGAGAAAGAAACGGTAATTCGCGAACATGACAGCGGAATTTTGGCGTTTTCGCGAGACGGGCGACGCACGGAGGGCCATCTCCGCTATCCGCCACGCATTTTGCTTTTGCGCCTCTTTGAATTATCGGGAAAAACACGAGTCATACAACAAGTTAACTCAATTTCCCACGCAGGAAAGTAAAACGGCTGTGGACCGGAGTGCTCTTGCGTGCGGAGCACTTCTAAGAACGAGAGAATAATAGCGTGTTAAAATGTGCCCTTCCTCGGCATTTCCTCGATCACATCGGCCATCAAGTGCTGTGAGAAGCTCCGAGCAAAGTGGACAGTGCTTTGAAATGAACATGTATAAAAAAAAAACGGACAAGAGATGAGGGCCTTAGATTGCTTCCTGAATTTTATACGCGCATAAAACCGGCCTCGGCCGCACTTCCGCATACTTCGTTACAGTCTTAGCAGACAAATACCGTCGTGTATGTAGTTGTGTTGTTTTCTCGTGACGAGTGTTACACATTATTTATTTATTTGGTTATATTGAAACATTACAACGCATCTTATTTTCTTAATGCAATTCTAAATTTTTTTAATGCCTACGGTTGCACTCTCGGACACTATGGTGTCAAATTCCTCTTCGTGATTGCAATATTTATAACAGATATAGGGCACTTGCCATTCCCGTAGCACTGTTTTCTCGACATCGTGATCGCTGCGGCTTCCTCTGAAAACCAGGAGACAAAGAAGAAGATTTAGGCATCGTGGTTTCGTGGAATCCTGTTCTGCTTCCTGCGCCCTAATTTGTCGCGTTCTTGCTGGCTGCACTTCTAAAAACAACAACAACAACAACAACAACAACAACAACAACAACAACAACAACAACAACAACAACAACAACAACAACAACAACAACAACAACAACAACAACAACAACAAAGATGTATGTCTTCATGCTAGTGCTAACCTATAAGATCTTCTTCATTACCGAATGCCTATTTATTCCTGTGCACTGAAGTCACACCCTTTTTGTTGTATGAACAGGAATTATGGGTTAGGAAGTGGTTAAGCACTAACTTCATACAGCAGCGGTGCATGCCTATTTCTAGCTTTTATTCATCTACACGTGCCTGTTATCGCTTTTAGCACCTCAAATTAGTTTTTTTTTGTTTGGTACTGTTTCTGTTTAAAAATCACGCAGCGTTATTTCCTTGCGCAGGAGCGTGGGAGCGCTCCATTGGCAGGCACTGTTGCTATGGCGGCAACAGACATCACCACGTGACAGAAAACAAGTGGTTGCGTTGTCAACGTCCGCGCAGCTTTTACCACGCACTGCTTACCGACGCACGAGAAAAACTTAACAACAAATATATTTTCTCGGCATTGTACACGCAACTCCATGTTACACAGCAGGCGGGAATTAAGGATGCCCTAGTTAACGCTATCTAATAAAACAAACAAACAAACAAACAAACAAACAAACAAACAAACAAACAAACAAACAAACAAACAAACTTCTGTAATATTGATAGCTTGCACGTGACGTCATGGACGCAAGCATGGCTTCAACATGGCGGCTAGCTGACGTCAGTACAGTCGAATCACGCGGCGATTAACCTCCTTCAGTGTGATAACGACGTCGCTGGAGCGTTATTGGGCCTCTGTGCATGAATAACGAGGAAACCAGCGCGCGGTAACACTAACATGACATCACAAAGTTTGCGGCCCACAATGCTGGTGTTCCAACGTGGGTTTTTCAGTGGCGTCGGTGTAAGCCATCCATACTGATGATACCAGCTGCGTTCCCGTGTACTTCGATATAGGTGCACGTTAAAGAACCCCAGGTGGTCGAAATTTCTGGAGTCCTCCACCACGGCGTCCCTCACAATCATGTGATTTTGGGACGTTAAACCCCAACAATTATTATTAGTACTAATTGCGTTCGGTCGTCACTCGTCCTCCGGCACCAGGGTAACTTGATGAATTTCGTAGCAGATTACAAAATAATGATGAATTATCATTTTAATTAACGGCGTTATTTGCTACGACAAATGTAATATTACTTCTTATAACCTCGCATTAAGTTCTTTTCATCGCGTGGCCTTCTACGTAATTTTCTTTTCCGCGGTTTACTCTTAGCGTGCGAAATGTGAAAAATGCTGTGTCATTAAGCACAGTGAATGATTATTCCAAATGATTGAAGATAACGATGATTACGGGCACGATAATAGTAATTAAAAGTGCTGCGTGAGCACCGCGACAGATATATACCGGGTGCCCCAGCTAACTCTAGCTAGAGTTTAAAAATATGCCCGCGCACTTTATGACGACGCGACCAAATGCGTGTTGCTCACTATTTGTCGGGTTCTGCTTAATTGCTTAATTCGGTAATATTGATTAATCAACTTCTAAAGCAACGAAGCTGGGCAAAAATTCCAATTAGAGGCTTGTAGATCGGCTTGCGAAACGCCCGATAACACAGTTTATAGCTTTCTATCTATTAGGTATTAAGACTTTTTCTGCCTTCTACAGATGGACGCGAAGTACAACAATGTCCCACGTGACATGACCGCTTGCGCGCCGTGATTGCGGTATGCTTCCCTTGCCGCGGTTCATGACGGCGATACGCAGGTGCAGCGGTTATCGCTTGCACTGTTGCAAGCAACAGGTGCGTCATCGCACAGTCCCCATAATCGTCGCTGCCCCGTCGCATTTTATGCTATGCGCGTTTGCACGTGGAACGTTAGGGAGCACTGAAATCACAGCGCGCAGAGGCGCGCAAGCTGGCATGTCGCGTTTTCTTTTTTCTTCTTTTTGTTTCGCGGACCTCTGCAGCAAGCAGAAAAGCACTAATACTTGATAGAAAGTTAGAAATTGTCTAATTCGACGTTGTGCGAACCGATCTCAAATTTCATAATTGGAAATTTTTACCCAGCTTCGTTGCTTCGAAAACTGGTTAATTAATCTTCACTAATTAATCGATTAAGCAGAACACCACAAATAGTGTGACGCACTGCAGGCAACAGTCAACAACATGCGTTTGATCGCGTCGTCATGGAGTGCGCCGGCATATTTTAAAGCAGTGACTAATGTTAGGTGGGGAACCCTGTAGGCCTATATCGCATCTGAGCCTTGTGTACACCACTTACCTCTTCCCCGTAATTTTATGACTTGAAAGCGTTTTTTTTTTCGTTCAGTTGAATCAAAATATGACTGCGAATTGACAGCGACTTCCTCTTATCTCACATTCATCGGGAATACTTTGTGTTGGTGATGCAGGGGATGTCATGGCTGGGATGTTAGAAGGTTAGGAGGTTGTTACCCTGTAACTTCACTCTGTAAGGCAATCAGCTGTTGCTGCTTAGATCACCTTGCGCCTACTCGTTCTAGAAACACAACGCAGTATAAAGCTGTGAATTAGCAGATGGGTAATTTTCTTGAAACTCTAATATTTGAAAAGCCATGAAAAAGAGCATACACGCGTAGCTAACACAATATGTGGAAATCGTTTTATTGAAACACTTTTTTTTGAAGTTCATAAAAAAGTATGGCTTTTTTTTAAATGCTAAGTATGATGAAATTGAACGGTCAACTATGGAACATCAACCACAGCACACGAGTATAAAGTTGCTCGTAAATTTTGAAACCTTAGTCGTTGTTAGCCGTATGTGTTTAGGATATGGTAAAACAGCAGGAAGTGTTGAGAGCTTTCTTGTTGATCTTTGTGCTCAGCATGAAATATTTACATTGTATAAGTACATATCCAGCTTTTGTGGACACATCACAGCCAGCGCCCCTGGCGGCCCCGGCGCGAAGCTAGCGCGTTTCCAATGCAACTGGCGAGTTTTTCCCGAATAATTAAGTGTAGAGGGTGAATGTTGAAAAACGCAGACCACAGAGCGCTTCTGGGAACCTAAACGCACGAGAGGACAGCAGCGATCATGTTGCAGTAAGCTTCAATTTTGTTCCCAGAGCAGTTAAAGATTGTACAATGGGAGTCTATGGAAACGGCGAAAAATGTGGCCTGTTTTTCGAGACAAAAACGGTCACTGTCGTAAAACTAAGCAAGTTATGTTAATGGTCAGGAAATCACATGTAGTCCTGACACTCAGCTTTCGTTTTAAGCCATTCTCAACTTGCCGCAATTGGCATAACATTGTTCCCTAACGCGTTTTTTGAAGCGCGGTCGTTCAAATGTTTGTGGTAAATTGATAAACCCTTGCTTACCACAGGCGACAAGGCGTCCACCGTGGCCGAGCGAGCTAATCGCTCAAGTTCAGAGCGCGGCTTCACCGCGCCGTCATCGGTTCGATTCCAGGCGACGGATCAGCATTTTTTTTTTTCAACCCGTGACTTAGTTCCACAGCTTCGCACAGGATGTCGCCGCCGAAACAAAAAAGAGCTTTCGTTTCGGTTTCGGTTCATGACTGTAATCTTGAGCTGCCGTTTCTTTTTCTCTTTATTTTATTACTCTTTTAGTGTATGTTTAAACACTCCACGCGTATCATATCGTTCAGATCTACATTTGCAATTCTTACTTTATTCTTTTATAAACGTCGTAAAGAAGAGAACGCCCGATCAAGTTATGGTGAACAAAGCTCTTTCGAACTTTTGTACGCGTATTGTGGTGGAAACTTACTTCTCCGTTCTCATGATTTCGTTACGATCTTCTCAGGTACCTACAATTCAGCAACGTAAAGGAAGCGAACTAAGCTTAGACAAGCGAGGCATAGTAATTAAATGACAAAGTTAGACTTTATTGCAGTTGCTTTTTACTTTAGGGCTAACGCAAGTGTCTGTCGTAATCTTAACGAACGAAGGGGAATTTTTCGAGGGGTTCTTTTTTTTGTTAGACACTACTAATGAAACCAACAGATAATTAAGCCAATCAAAGAATAGGAAAAATTATTTGTTCTTTATCAAACAGCAGCGCAATGATTTCGCCCTAACTTAAATGAAATCAATATCGCTATCTCGACAAGCATCAGCGGACGGCTCATATACCCTTCTATATGCTGCGCTCTCAACTCGAAGAGATAGAATAAAAGCAGGACACCGACCATGAAATAAAATGCGGAATGACGTTTCGGCTCCCCTGACGGGAGCCTTGTTCACAATGAAAGCGACGACGAGTGAAGCGATGCTTATGAGGGCTTTAAAATATGACGTAAGCAGCGGCTGTAGATAAGAGGGAGCGTTCCGTCATTGCGGTTCAAAGTATGATCCGTCGTTTGAATCACGATGGATTCTAAATGGTGTCTTGCGGACAGTTTTTTCTCTTTTTCCAAGATCGTGGCGTTATCGAAATCAATGTGGTGGCTCAAGTTTTCAGCGTGCTCGGCCAAGGCATTCGAAGAAACTTTTTTCTTGTTGACGTCATTGACATGCTGTTTGATCCGCTGTTCAAAATTTCCTGTCTCGCCGATATATACACGATTTTATTTTCGATTCATGGGCGCCGCCATCTTGGACTGATAAGCGATTGTTCTGCCTGTTTTCTATGTCGTAATATGAAATTATCATGGTCGTCAAACGCTGAATGTACCGGCACAAGTGCTTTCGTGCATGCGAGTTCACCGTAGCACTGTTTGTTTATTTGATAAGGATACAAAACTGCAACGTTATCAGTCCAAGATGGCGGCGCTTGAGCGTGTCTGGAAAATGGTGTATACACTGTCACAGTCTTTACATGGGATCCGATAAACTACGCCAGGAAACCTTTCTTTTTGAAGCTTGTCTTTCACATTCACCAGCCGATGACGCAATTTCTGTGTAGGAACATGGGCTACTTGGACGTCGTAATGGCGTAGAACGCGGGCGAGACCCTCGCTCACACCAGGCACGTACGGTATAGCGGAGTGAAGCGATGCTTATGAGGGCTTTAAAATATGACGTAAGCAGCGGCTGTAGATAAGAGGGAGCGTTCCGTCATTGCGGTTCAAAGTATGATCCGTCGTTTGAATCACGATGGATTCTAAATGGTGTCTTGCGGACAGTTTTTTCTCTTTTTCCAAGATCGTGGCGTTATCGAAATCAATGTGGTGGCTCAAGTTTTCAGCGTGCTCGGCCAAGGCATTCGAAGAAACTTTTTTCTTGTTGACGTCATTGACATGCTGTTTGATCCGCTGTTCAAAATTTCCTGTCTCGCCGATATATACACTGTCACAGTCTTTACATGGGATCCGATAAACTACGCCAGGAAACCTTTCTTTTTGAAGCTTGTCTTTCACATTCACCAGCCGATGACGCAATTTCTGTGTAGGAACATGGGCTACTTGGACGTCGTAATGGCGTAGAACGCGGGCGAGACCCTCGCTCACACCAGGCACGTACGGTATAGCGGAGCGTTTTTTTGGCAACACACGGTCAGGTCCTGGCGGCTGAGACAGCTGGCGTTCCACCGAGTTCAGCATAGATTTGGGGTAGCCGCATGCCGAGAGATCTCGGTGCACTTGCTGTAGGTCAGCAGCCCTGCTACTTGGCGTTGTGCAGATGCGGTTGGTTCTGGCGATAAGTGAGGCCACCACCGATCTCTTCTGGTTTGTGGGGTGCACCGAGTCATAATGCAGGTACCTGCCGGTGTGCGTGCTCTTTCTGTGCACAGAAAACGTCAGACGGCGCTGGTCACGTTTCACAAGGACGTCCAGGAAGGGTAGTTCGCCGTCTCTTTCTACCTCGGCCGTGAACTGAATAGATGCTTCAATGCTATTTAAGTGGGACAGGAATGAGGGAATTTTTTCGCTGAATTATGCAAAATTTTTGCATAATTCAGCGAGAAAAAATTCCCTCATTCCTGTCCCACTTAAATAGCATTGAAGCATCTATTCAGTTCACGGCCGAGGTAGAAAGAGACGGCGAACTACCCTTCCTGGACGTCCTTGTGAAACGTGACCAGCGCCGTCTGACGTTTTCTGTGTACAGAAAGAGCACGCACACCGGCAGGTACCTGCATTATGACTCGGTGCACCCCACAAACCAGAAGAGATCGGTGGTGGCCTCACTTATCGCCAGAACCAACCGCATCTGCACAACGCCAAGTAGCAGGGCTGCTGACCTACAGCAAGTGCACCGAGATCTCTCGGCATGCGGCTACCCCAAATCTATGCTGAACTCGGTGGAACGCCAGCTGTCTCAGCCGCCAGGACCTGACCGTGTGTTGCCAAAAAAACGCTCCGCTATACCGTACGTGCCTGGTGTGAGCGAGGGTCTCGCCCGCGTTCTATGCCATTACGACGTCCAAGTAGCCCATGTTCCTACACAGAAATTGCGTCATAGGCTGGTGAATGTGAAAGACAAGCTTCAAAAAGAAAAGTTTCCTGGCGTAGTTTATCGGATCCCATGTAAAGACTGTGACAGTGTATATATCGGCGAGACAGGAAATTTTGAACAGCGGATCAAACAGCATGTCAATGACGTCAACAAGAAAAAAGTTTCTTCGAATGCCTTGGCCGAGCACGCTGAAAACTTGAGCCACCACATTGATTTCGATAACGCCACGATCTTGGAAAAAGAGAAAAAACTGTCCGCAAGACACCATTTAGAATCCATCGTGATTCAAACGACGGATCATACTTTGAACTGCACTGACGGAACGCTCCCTCTTATCTACAGCCGCTGCTTACGTCATATTTTAAAGCCCTCATAAGCATCGCTTCACTCGTCGTCGCTTTCATTGTGAACAAGGCTCCCGTCAGGGGAGCCGAAACGTCATTCCGCATTTTATTTCATGGTCGGTGTCCTGCTTTTATTCTATCATGTTACTTCCCGACCAGACGGGTTTCCGTCAAAGCCTCGACTTCAACTCGAAGAGACTATGCGAAATCCCCTTTCCTACCTCGAGTGGCTGTGTTCTCTTACAGCACCATTTTGTAGAGTCACGCGAGACTGCATCTGAGTTAGCTGCCTGCAGCTTTACTTCATTTGTTGCTATCGCACTCATTGCATCGTCCTTGCGGTGAAACTGGGATTTTTATTCATCTCTTGTCATATCTATCGCCCTACGTGAACAGAAAAAAACCAGCATGCCTTCTCCTTTAACATCACAAAGCACTGTGCGCTGCATCGGATAGGTCCGTGTGATATGACGTGTGTGGATCAAAGCTTTCGGGAAGTCCAGGGACTGGTGCTCCCAGTTACAAAACGAAAATCCTGTGATTCAGCAGCTTTACGCACGCACTCGCAGCCCACTTCAACGTACCGCAATAAGATGCCATTTTAAACATCTGTAAATGAAAATGTGCGCAGCATGTACTGGTTGTGCAAGGCTGGAACCGAAAGCGGAGCTAGCGTTCGACCTAGCTTCTTCTAAGGTTTTGCTAGTAATACCAAGCTATTGCTAGAGGTGCAATGTTTTTGCTAGTATAGTATTATAGGATATGGCTAGGCTTGGATAATCTATTCTTCTCAGGTTTCGGTCGGTTCCCCAGACTACGCACTTGTTGCGTGGTTTTGAAGGGGAAATGTCGCGTCACTAGTAGTTACGTGATAGGATTTTAGTCACGTGAGAGAGAAAGTACATGTTTATTAGAGTCCAGTGCAGACGCTGAGGTTGCCCCGCGCCACCCGGTTGTTCCGAAGTTTTTGGCGCCAACACGTCATTTCAATAGTTACGTGACGTTACGGGATTTTAGTGGCGCGACTAATTACTTGATTTTACGTGATTTTTAGTCACGTGGCTAGTTGTTACGTGATTGTAGTCAGATAAGTAGATGTGCGATGTTACGTAATTTTGGTCACGCGACAATTGCAGGCCTGGTGTACAAAAAATTGTAGTTGCAGTAAACGACAACCCATCATCGATATCACATGTATTTTACGATCCCGAGAAATTCACTTTCATTGCTCGAAAGAGCAAGCGAAGCGGCACTCGTGCACTTTTTATCACGTTTCAAAATTGTTTGGCCTTCTACGATTTTTTCTGGAATTTTTTGTATGCTTCATTTGCTCTATTCTTTTTTCTTTCCTGGTGAATATTCCTGGCGCATATATATTGCTGTAAGTTTGAAAATATAGCCAGTTGTAAGTTCAGCGCTGTGTGTGTTTTCCAATGTCGTCCTCGTTCCTTGCGCTGTGAAACATCGAATTATGGTCTACAGCGCATTTTTGCAAACAGAAAGCAGCTGTTTTCACTTTTGCATTCCGTTCCTGCTCTTTGGAAGGTGGAGACACTTGCAAGGAGCGTTGCAAGGAGAGTTTGACCGTAGTATCTTTATAATAGCTATCGTATCACGGGCTACCCGCCGCGTGCTGTGGCTGAATGGGTTGATCATCCGTGCTGGCTGTTTGCGCGCAGTCGCTGGGGCCTTGATTCGAATCCCAATGCGGTTTTTTCTTCTTTTTTTGTCTCTCTCAGAATTGCTTATGTTTGCCGCGGTGGTACAGCGGTTACGGTGCTTGGCTGCTGACCCAAAGGGCACAGGTTTGACGGCGGCTCCAGCATTTTTGAACAAGGCGAAAATGCTAGAGGCTCGTGTACTTGGTTTTAGATGCACGTTACGAACCTGAAGTGGTCGAAATTTCCGCAACCCTCCTCTACGGCATGCCTCATAAACATATTATGGTTTGGGCATGTAGAACTCCAGCAATTATTATTACTAGTACAACGCTGTTGAAGATTTAGTTGCTTGTTTTTTTTTCGCTGGAGCATTGCAACCAAGATATTTGCTGCAGTTTCGGTTTCGCTTTTGGAAATGGAGCAAGTAAACTTCTAATGTTTTATTTTTTATTACCACACAACCCATTACTTAATAACGAAGAAAAGGAACCCAGATTTTAGTTAACCTCAACCGACCGGGGCCACCTAGGAGTCCAGAGGCCAGGCCCGTAGCTAGGGGGTATGCCCCAAGGGCCCGCCTCCCCTCCCAAAAGTTTAACGGAGGAGGTGTTTTATCGACAAGAATAATGAGAATAGGTGTTTCTCTGAAACTGTCAAGGCCTTCAGCAAGTGCCCCCTCCCTTTAGCCCCCCCCCCCCTCCCCGCTGACTGGCGCAGGCCGGCGGCGGGGACCGGTGGACCGGCGCAGGCCGGCGGCGGGAACGGTAGGCAAGCAGACTCGGAAGCGAGCGCGGCCGCGCGCGCCGTTGCCATAGCAACGACGGAGAGATCTTCAACCGGCTGCTTTGCTGCTGGGCTTGCGTTTCCTTTCTTGAATTCTTGGCACTCGCCACTTTCCTATGAAGAATGCTGTCTCACGCTCATAACGTGCGCATGCATTTGTGACGTAGAAGTGCCGGGCGCGCGGCGATAATGCAATCGAGAGGCATGCACGATATCAGGACTGTTTTTGTGAGGCGAAACGACACCCTTTCAACACGTTCTTTAGTGTACGCTGCTTTCCTGAAAAGCATAGGTAATTTCATAGGGAATATTAGCCGATTACACACTGCCTTTGTTGCCGCAACGCCACTTCACGCCGTTGAAAGAGTAATAAGAGGGAGTAACTAAGAGGGAGGTCCAGGCATGGACACATGCATGTTGTCTTTACTGATGACTTTCCCTTAACAGGTACCCATGTTAGCAGCAATGTACAACAGAGTGAATGAAAACAACGAGGAAGAAGACTTCAAAACTAACAAGCGCTTTTCGCTTTACAGCTCTGCTTACCGATTCAATGAGCCAAGTATTCGACGCTCACTAGATTGCCCTCCGCACTGTGTTCCCGAGCCAAGCCTAATTACGGTTCATCAAACTAATGAACAGATCAAGCTCGCCTTCCTTGTTCGCCTCAGGTTTATGACTAACGTGTCGGTAATGCACAATATATATATATATATATATATATATATATATATATATATATATATATATATATATATATATATATATATATACTATATATATATATATATATATATATATAGGGTCATTCCATGCCAACTGTCCCAGTCGGGGCGCTCGACAAAAATCAATTTCTCTGAAAAATTTTGAGAAAATTACACACATATAGACATTAGCTCTACAGTATTTCCCCAAAATATTTTGAGCGGCAAAATTTTTTCGGGTACGTGAGCGCCATTTGAACTTCTCGATATGATGGAAAACCAGGTACGAAAGAAAAATTCGCTATAAATGGACCGTTTCACGTATTCATTCGAACCTTGCTTTTTTGTGTTTTTAGAGCATCGCGATTTCATTATAGGACGGTCGCTTAGAGCAGCTTTACATTTTTCACTCCTTGGCGCGTAGGTAAAATTGAGCAAATTGCAGCGTTTTCGGGAATTTTTTTACAAAAGACGATTGTAGACCAAATACATCAATTATTTTTATAGAACTCTCCATAAAACGTACTATCTTCTAAAGTTATTGTTTTGCCTGTGTGTGGCGCACAGGCTCTAAAATAAAACCCTGAACTTGGAAAAAACGATACATTGGCCTATGTTCAGACGTCTGAAGCACCCTAAGGTGGTCCAAGAAAAAATAAGCAGAAAAGCGCGTACGATTGAGAATCCTAACAACTTCATCCACAGAAAGTTTAATCGAAGTAGTGTTTGTTTTAGTCAAGAAAAAAATTTTTGAAGTTTAGTCCCACCATTGCATTGTTTTGCTATGGGGGCCGTACAAACCGACTGAATTTACCGCATAAGAAAAAAGAGGTAGTGTATTCGTAGCACATTGTTTTCAGCTCCTTTTGTTAGTGCTTTGTAATGTATAATACATATCAAGGAGATGGTAAACAGAGGTAAAAATATAACAGTACCATTGGCTTAGATGCCTAAATTCCCCAATAATGCATCGCGTTACATATTGCATTGTTTAGGCGCACCGGAGGCGGCGGCGGCGGCGCCGGACAACTACGCCACAAAATAGGCTGTTGTGATCTTAAAACAGATGTAAAACAATGCATGTTACCAGACAGACAAATTCTTCTTTAACCAAAATCTGCTGCCTGCAACCATCCAAATAAGGATGTGAAAAATAGCTTGGCATATCCCGTCCATAGTGTCGCGGACGACGGACGGAATGCGTGAATACGCGGCGCGTTGTCACATCATGTGCCGTTCCTTGCGGAATACTTAAATGAACTCCGTTTGGATCCGCTATAAATGGCCACGCTCACGCCTCCTTTCTCCGGTTTACATGAACTTTGAGACTTAACTTATTTTGACGCCAACTGGTTCTCAGAGCCGCATGCAATAAGTAGTGCGATTCATTATTGGGGAATTTCGGCATCTAAACCAATGGTACTCTTATATTTTTACCTCTGTTTACCATCTCCGTGATATGTAATATATATTACAAAGCACTAACAAAAGGAGCTCCAAACCATGTGCTACGAATACACTACCTCTTTTTTTATGCAGTAAATTCAGTCGGTTTGTACTGCCCCGATGGCAAAACAATTCAATGATGGGACTAAACTTCAACAATTTTTTTCTTAACTAAAACAAAAACTACTTCGATTAAACTTTCTGTGGATGAAGTTGTTAGGATTCTCAATCGTACGCGCTTTTCTGCTTATTTTTTCTTGGACCACCTTAGGGTGCTACAGACGTCTGAACATAGGCCAATGTAGCGCTTCTTTCAACTTCACGGTTTTATTTCATAGCCTGTGCGCCACACACAGGCAAAACAATAACTTTAGAAGATAGCAGGTTTTATGGAGAGTTCTATAAAAATAATTGATGTATTTGGTATACAATCGTGTTTTGTAAAAAAATTCTCGAAAACGCTGCAATTTACTCAATTTTACCTACGCGCCAAGGAGTGAAAAATGTAAAGCTCCTCTAAGCAACCGTCCTATAATGAAAGCGCGATGCTCTAAAAACACAAAAAGCAAGGTTCGAATGAATACGTGAAACGGTCCATTTATAGCGAATTTTTCTTTCGTACCTGGTTTTCCACCATATCGAGAAGTTCAAATGACGCTAACCTGCCCGAAAAATTTTTGCCGCTCAAAATATTTTGGGAACGTACTCTAGAACTAATGTCTATATGTGAGTAATTTTCTCAGATTTTTTCAGAGAAATTGATTTTTGTCGAGCGCCCCGACTGGGACAGTTGGCATGGAATGACCCTATATATACTTTGTGCACTTTGACAAAGTCTGGTCCACCAGACGAAACGTTTGTGAAAATATACAGTGCTGAACCAACGAAAGTCGTAGTTTCTTTCTTCATTCCTTATTCTATCGGGGTCCGCGTGATTCTTTTCCCACTACTATATATATATATATATATATATATATATATATATATATATATATATATATATATATATATATATATATATGTGTGTGTGTGTGTGTGTGTGTGTGTGTGTGTGTGTGTGTGTGTGTGTGTAGAGAGAGAGAATGCATGCCTTGCGGGTAGCACTCACTAACAAAAGAAAATATGCCTTTACTAACGTTTCAGCCGTGACACCGCCTACGTAGGTCAGTGTCTTGCGAAGCCCATGCCACAGCCCAAACGTTATGGAATGCATTCGTGTGTGCTGTACAGCGCAGAGCCACCATTTAGGGCAGATTTAGGGCCTAATCTAAGAAAAAAAATAACATGTTATCAGATTGACAGGAATTCAATTCTTTGAGCTTTTTCCACTCAGACAAAGCTGAGAGGGAATACCATGTCTAGAGGGTGTTTTCTAAAACGCGTGCATCTATGATAGCACTGTGCTATCGATGCACATTAACCAGACTTCACACCTGTGTGCGGATATCCCTATTATTAAAGTCGAGGCTACATGCCAGTTATCGTGTCCTCTGAAATATTATTAATTTTTATTAGCCGCTTTCGCGCGTATTTCTATTGCAAGTTTTATGTTGCAGTAAAATTTATTATTGAATTATATATTTCTTACTATCTATTTTACTATGATTTCCTTATCTACAATAGAGACAAACCTACCCGATACAGTGGAAGGGACTTTCAAGGTGGGCCTACACGTTTGAGTGAGCCAAAAAAGAATCCCAACCAGGAATGTCTTCGCAGCTTTGACATTCCTATCAAGCCAGAAGATTCCAGGATTCAATACGCGGCTGATATTTTGCATCATGAAGTACAAAAAAAAAAGCTCCGGTTTTGAAGACCCTCAAGCGGAGCTGTAATCATTCTATACGACATGGGTCATTTTCCGTTGGGCTTTCAGAGGATGAAGACTACTGCTTGAAAAGCAGTAGATATTAAGGGAAAAAGCAGATTTCGCTAGGCTTTATCTGGCTGAAGACTGGTATTTTTCAGTCATTGCTACGAGCGAAAAACTACAAATCAAAATTCATGTGCGCATAAACACCATCGTTCTCTTAAGGGAACCTTCTGGAAAGAAAGGCTTAAGATTTCCTTTGGAACGCCTGCACATCTTCGTGGCAACAGAAGGAGCTCCACTCACAACTGAAGAAATTTTCATATGCTGAGTGAACGAAGGAAGGTGGAATTAAAGGGTTCGCTTTTCTCTGATGTGTCTTGTGACCCGTTGTTGAGCAAGTGAAATGCATTTTGTATTCTACATCAGGAGTTACACGGAATAAAGAAGTGATTTTGAGAGATTGTAGGAATAGTTACTATATTATGTTGCATTAACAATCGTTGTTGTCAGCGCAAAAACGCCTAAATTCGCTCTTCTGAATTTCTTTGTGCTGATCAAAGTGGACGATTGGGCCAGTAGGTGATTCATGATCGACTTTGTGCTTGCTGTAGTGCAAAGTTGAAAGAGACTGCGCCTACAGAACATGAAAGGAGAGCTTCAGGAGAACTTGCAGCCCATTAGAGTAACCTATTGGTCTATCTGCGCCAACAGGATTCAAGACAATCACCTCCAGCAAAAAAAGGAAAAAAAAAAGAATGGAAAAGAAGAAATGCAATTATGATAGATAAGTGCCCTTTTTAGCGGGATAGACGGCAGATCTAGAGATTATTACACAACACGTCAGTCGTATGTGTTCTACTATACGTTCATTCCTAACAAAAAAAAACTAATCAAGTTCACATTTTCCGGTGTACAAGATCATCTTTCAACGACTGTATCATTTTTGCACGCCCGCTTAGACGGCGCCAAGCTTGCGGTGGCAGCCACATTTAAATAAGAACTAAATGAAAGCAAATAAAAACTATATTTAACTTCCTTTTTTTTTACTCTCATTCCTAGCGTTCTCAAACTTATCCAGTTCTAATTTGAGGTAACGCAAGGAGCAAACGAGCGTCACCCAAGTGGTACACCAAAGGAAATTCGGTTTATTATGCAGCCACAATATCCTGTTCGTACCCAAATATAATGGTTCCCGCTAGCTGAAAAAAAACTCGGAAAGCAGCATGCTGCTCCAAAATCCCACCGGTACGGCAGCGCAAGAAACTAAACAAACAAATAAAAACACGATGCTCTTCATGCATCGTGGGCGCGTCTATAACGGCCAGGCATTTGACATGGCACGTCTAGAAAAACTGCCAATTCATTGCCAGTCGTCGCCGTCGAGATAACGCCGACAAACAGCGCTCTCTTTTCTACGCACCGAGGTGAAGCGACAGTCTCGGGGCGTGCGTACTGTTTTTTTTTATTCTTTTATTTAGTGCCGCGTCACTGCATACGTCATGGCGGGACTTTTGAATTCTTTAAGGTCGATACGCCACGTGGTGTCGTTCACGCGAACTAGGCCACTGGTGTCCAGAAAAGCTGCATATGATTATGACACTTGTGTTATAGGGTCTTTGTCCCGAAAATATTCAAGTAATGGCGTGACTCTGTCATATAGGCGTGCGCGCGAGGAAGGCAGGGGGGGGGAGGAGGGGGGCGCCTCCGCTATAAGCAACCCCCCCCCCCCCATAAAAAAAGGCGGGGGGGACATGGTTTGTCCATAGTGCTACTTATAGTCGGACTGTCAAATCATTATATAAAATGCTGGATTTAGCCACGCAGATTTTTGGCAATAACGCGGCCAGACACCCCTGATGTTGCATTCCAACTCTTTTCTCCCGTCTTACCCTCGGAAAAGCCAAGGACGAAGGGCTGTCCATTGTGAGAATCAAGTCAGTGTTTCGGTTTTTCTTTTGTTTGTCTGTTTTTGTCATCTATTGTGAGCACGTTGTCTCTCACTCGACCAACGCCGGGGGGGGGGGGGGGGCGCTGTGCGCTGTGATAGCACTTGGCCCACCCCGGGCGCACGAATATGGACTCTGTGGTTGAGCACTTCTTGCTGTTACGCATACGCCTGGGTTCGAATCTGCCTCGAAGCCATTCTCCATCAACACGCGCGACACCTGCGACGGACACCGACGGAACGGACAACTACGCCACCAAATCGGCAGTTGTTGTGAGCTCATAACAGCTTGCGCTGTAAAAAAAACTCACAGGGTACCTTATGCATTCACCTAAGATGATTTGAAGGCGGAAGCCATCATTTGCTTCTCAGTCGATGAACTGATCCTCCCCTGCCCACTTCCGAAGCTTTCTGTATACCTAACGGGGTCTTGCACGGCCTCCATGATCGGAGACATCGTATACGTTTTCTGCACTTCACCTGACTTTGCGCTGCATCCGTGGTCGGCCCACCTTTGACTGCGCGATGTCATTTGATGACGTCGTCATGTGACTTCATATGGTGACTTCTCACGTGATGGTGATTCTTGCACCACTAGTGTCGACGCCGACGTCGCGGGACGCCACCGGTCACATTTTCGCGTTCGACGAGGCATTGAGGATTTCGCCTTGATAAATAAATATTTAGACGTTCTTTAAGCGTGTTTAACTGACGTTGCGTGTTTCACAACATTATATGTATCCGTATGACCCCGAGCAACACAACAGGTTGTTCGGGGCCAATCTACAAATGTTAAATCCACCTTGACAGGACAAACGGAGGCGGTTGTGTACTAGCGTAACAGGAATGCGACGCATAGCTATACGCATAGTTCGCGGCTTATGAGCAAAGAAAACCGTACAGATGTGATACAGCGCAGACAGAGTAGACGCGAACGTGATGCTATAGCACGCAGATAAAGTCGTACGCGCGTATGCGTATAATGCATTGGCCACAGGGGGGACACCTCGAAACGGAACGGAAACCAAGGGAACGGGGTGACAGGTCGTCGCGACCCAGTTGGGGGCCTATATACGAACAGTGTGTGTACCGCCTCAGGGCGAAAGGCTTGCTGGCCGTTAAATGCGAAGGGCGTCGCAAAGACAAGTCTCCTTTAAACGCTTCTCTACGCGTATACGGCAATAGATGAGAGGGGATGTAATTACGACGCTCGGTCGCCCGGTCCGCTCATGCGGCTAATGCGACAAGTGCTCCCGCGGCAACTGTATAGTGTATACATGCATTTGGCAGTGCTCGTAGTATATATAGGCTCGTTTGCCTGTGAAAACGCACGCGCTCGAGTTTCCACGAAGCTAGAAGTGGTGAAGCGGACTGTAGTGTTTTATGGACGTAATTTGCTTGAACGGTTTTAGAGAACGGAAGGACCAGTGCGTGAAGAGGATAGTGCATGTCCCAGCTAACTCTGACCAAGATTTTTAGGGAACAAGAAAGAAAGAAAAATAAGCGTCGGAAGTGCATATGAGCGGTTGTGATGTGTACTTCCAAGCGAGCTTTTTTTTTCTCATCACTACGTATTGATTAATTGTTTTTCGATTGGTCAAACATTGAGGACTCGCTAACATACCAACATAAAGTGGGTAGAGTAGCGTCAAATAACCTCGAATCAAGCATCTATTTCGTGCCGAAATTCGCCTGGCTTTAATTACGCGTATATAGCAATCGATCGACGCGAGGTGGAGTAATTACGCTGGTCGCCTAGTCCACTATGCGGCTAATGCGACAAGTGCTTCCGCGGAAACTGTGTACCGTATTTGGCAGTGTTTGTAGTTTATATAGCTAGCTCCTCGTTTGTCTGAGAATGCGCACACGCTCGAGTTTTCCACGAACCCGCGGTGAATAGGACTGCAGTGCTCTATGGACGTAATTTGCTTGAACCGTCTGGAGTGAACGGGATTGCAGTGCTTAAGCGAATAGCGCATACAAGGTTGTACCAGCTGTTTGACCAGTATTAAAACAAAACAAAAAAAAAAGAAACAGAGGCTATAGAAAAATCGTACCATCCGCACTTATCGGTAGTCATGTGCACTTATGACAAGTAGTTCATCACTACGTTTTCATTAAATGTTTCAATTAGTCAAACATTTTTTAATCGTTAACATGTCGAGTATAAGTGGGCCACACCACATAACCTAGGAATCGAGCCCTTATTTCGTGCTACATACGCCTATAGTTGTTCATTTATTATTTTTTTTGACGAGAGAGTAACAAAGCTCACGAAGTGTACCTGAAATGTGAAATAGATGCCTGCTCGTGCACAGCTATATTCAAACACTTCATGCGAACTGACGGATACATGGCTGCATTCGTTTATCACCGCATAAGGTGTGAATATTAGACAACGAAGTCCAGCCTTCTTTTTTTTTTTTCCTTCATAGCTAATTCGACATGACAACATCGTCCGATTGCACACACAACGTCCTCGATTGCAAAAATATCTTCTCACGTTTTATCACCGCTTCGTGCGGATGAAGCCCTCGAGAACTCCGAATGGCCGTTCCTCTCGATTCTTTTAATTAATGTAATGTGATCTTTTAACCTTCAAAATACTGATTAATACCGACAGGACACCGGCACCCCTGACTTCACACTCAGCTAGTTCGAGAACCTGAATGTGGCGAGGCCACCTAGCGTTCAATCTCGTACATTAATTTTCCTAGCTTACCCATGATGTCATCCGGTGTCGCAAGACTTAATTATTTTCCATTTTCGAGCAGTGTAATGTACACTCGTTCATCATAACTAACCATTATTTCTTAGTTTCTATAAAAAGCAATAGAAGTGAAATGCATACACCTCCAAACACGCATACACACATAAAAAATGTTTAGCGATTACCAGCAGATGTTAGTCTGGTTTATCGCCTGGCTTGCCATTCCAGGTGTTGGGTGTTGACTGTGGTATATACAGTGAGTACATATACACACAAATTAACATGTATCTATACAGTCACGCACACTCATATGCGCTTAAGTGTTATTCATAAGGTTCGTTGAGGAACACATTTGAACGTGGGGAGATGAACACACGCACACATTTTAAGAAATACGAGCGCGAACGCGCGGACGAAAGCAACCACACATAAGTCCTCGTGCGCCGCGCGCGCGCGCGCACACACACACACACACACACACACACACACACACACACACACACACCACACACACACACACACACCACACACACACACACACACACACACACAACACACACGTACTCGCACGCACCTGGAGTTCCGCCACCGCTTCCCGGATGGCGCCGCGGCGACAAAACTGCATTTGATGGAGACACACACAAAAACGTGACAACAAAAAAACTGAGAAGTAAAATGAACGCAGCACCACCACGAGCTCTAAAGAGGAAGGTCCTTTTTTTTTTCGCTTTCTTTCCTAAGTTGATCCCTCGCATAGAGTCGCGACGTGCAGCGGCGCCGCCACCTAGTGGTCACTGGCTGCAGTTGCAAATGGCGCGGCGCTACTTATCGCCACGGGAGATTCTTCCGGAGGGTCCACTTTTCTCACGCCTCGCAGCGCGCACGCCCTCCGTATCACATCTAAACACGCGCTCTCTCTCTCCGCCGCATCATTTTCCCCTGCCTTCTTGTTGTTTTGATACAACATCCATTCACCTGTCTAAGTGTTTCTTTCGGCCCCGCAACCGACAACCCCCTCTCAAAAAACAGAATAGTAACGATAAATACGGAACGCAAGAAAAAGTGAGCCTTTCTTTCAAGCGGGAGGCCTCTATTTTGCGGCCGATGGTGTCACGCGCCCGCGTAGAGCGATGACTTCCCAACACGCACCGCGACTCATGGCTGGATGCTCGCGCTTGCGCGAGCAGCGTGTGGATGATCTCCGAGCCTCTGCGGGAAAGAGCGGCTGAGGTACGGAAGCCGCAACGACGTTTCGGCTAAAACGCGGCAGTAGTGCGGAGAGTTGCCGCGGCTGCTGTGGAGCTAAAACAAATCCGGCTCCGAATCCACGCACAGCCGGTCCATTCTCTCAGTGTATAACGTATTGCGGTAACGTTTAATGCATGCCCACGTGACTAGCCATTCTATCGACGGTAACGTTGAAAACAAGACGCTTAATCAACTTCCTTGTTAGTTACGACTGCACTAGATTGTGAACGTCCAACGCTGTCGCGAAGAGTGAAAAGCGTAAAAGGAATGGTCGTCGACTGTCCATGGTCGTCGTTGTATCCACCCGTTGGTTGTTGTTATGGTCCTTGTTATTTACTCAGGGTTTACGACACTTCATCATATAAAAGGAAGTGCTAGTCATGCATTGGTGAATAACCTCTAGCAAGTGCTGTGTCAATGTCAAGAGGTCCCCTAAAAAGTACCAGAGTGGCCATGGCGGAAAGCCTATATGCTATCGAAGACGGCAAGAATAATAAATTGATACGCACAGCTGTATGTACAGAACGTTCACAAGTATATTAGTTCAATGAGACTTAGTGTGTCAAAAAAAGTTGAGAAGTGCTTTTGTTTGGTGAGATGCTCACAAACGTGCCTGAGCAAAGGAGATTGACTGTCTTTCATTAATGCTTCTTAGAAGTAAGAGGCTTCCACACATCATGAGGAGTGCGTCGAACAGATTAATTCTCTTAGGAAGATCGCGGATTCAACGCGATGAAGCGTATTGCATTCTTCTATAACCTTTCTCTTGGAGACTGAACGGTGAACCACATACGCCTCACGGAAAGAGACGCTCAGGCGGAGCCAGGCGGTGTTACTTTGGTCTTGCCATCGGCTAACCTTCCCCTGTATTTAACAACATCCTCACCACCACCACAACGTTAGGACATTAATGCAAAATATGGTCACGCAGCCAACATACATAACGGGCAAACCTCTTATTTCTATTTTCTTTTTTTTTCTTGTACAGAAACAGATCACAATGGGCACGCGTACCTAGTGATTCCGTTTCCCACAGCTTCGACAGTGCTGCACATTTTTATCGAGGAGGATTTAGCCAGCAGCCGGTTTACCTCCGGCTTCGAGGCAGGAGTTGTACGTGGCTGCGCTGACCCGCGCACAAGCTGTCTCCAAAGCTCTCCTGCGGGGACAATTAAATCTGGACGAGCTGTCCCGGGCGACACTTCTCGTATTTGCGACTTCACCTTTTCCTCCTCTCTACGCTCTTTTGAAAGAGAGAGAGAGAGCGGCAAACCCTCACATGCATGGGCCAGATGGGGCCCATGCATGTGAGCGTCCTGTACCGTGTTCACCTCATAGAGACGGTAAAGTGAGTCATTTGTCGCGCGATTTCGTGAGTCTGACCGGTGCCTTTTATGAAAACGAGGCGATACATCCGCGTGCTGCATGTTCTCTCGCGTGAGGTTTAAGAAGTTGCGTGTTGGAATACCTGCGGCGACAGCGTCCGTGTATGTTATCTCCGTGTGCGCACACTCAAGACTTAATTGCGGCGTGGTGTCATGGAATGCGTCTTTAGCCGAGGCCTTTTGTATATGTGCATCATCAACTGGCGTATACAGGCGGGGTTGCGGGGGGTTGGGGAATTCAATCTCGCCCCCCACCCTCCTGCCGCAATGTTTGAATTTTGCATGTGCATATGCATGCACACGCACACGTACAAACACACGCGCGGACATACATACGTTACGCGCCTGATGCGCATAAACTGAACGTTCAGGGTCTGTCTACTCTATATCCCTAACCTTTCCTATTTTCTGTTCGTATATTTCAGATATGTTCCCTATAGCGCAGGATTACCGAGTGGTCATTTACACGCCTCAATTATAAGTGTAGTTGTATTTGCCATTCCGCTGCTGCAGGCGGCTCCCATAGCGCGCCCCCGCTATGGGAAACACACAATTGGTCAGAAGTCATTATACAAGAAAGCTGCAGTGCAAACGTACACAAGTGCGTTGCTGTTTGTGCTGCGTTGTCTATTAAGGCGAATGCCTTATAGCCGCCTCATCAAACGCGAAAGTTGACCGCCGCCGTCAACGCGAGTGATCCAAAAGATCATCGTCACGCGATGACGTCACCTTATGACGTGACCGTGACTGCACATATCGACAAAGCTTATGACGTCATCATATGACACCGTGGCTTGCTCAAAAGGGGGGCCGATCACGGAGGTAGCGCAAAACCAGGTAACGTGCAGAAAGCTCGCAATGCCTCCGATCCTGGAGGCAGTGCGAAACCACGTTAGATGCAGAATGCTTTCTCAGGGGGGAGAGGCAATGGGAGAGGGAAGGGGAAGGGGAGGGAGGGATATCAGTACATCGAATGAGAATAAAAAGAACATGCTTTCGCCTTCGAGTCGTCTTAGGCGAATGCATAAGGGACCCTGCGAGTTTTTCATTCATGCTCGTCCTCGCATGCGTAACATTTTTTGTTAACAATGATCCACTCGTTATTATGTGAGCAGTCAGCGGCGATCCTGCAGTATCAGCATGTACAACCCAGATTACAAACACCTGCGCCCCTTATATCAGACTAAACGTCACCAGACACGGTGCATGCTATATATATGAGCTTATCTTTTGCCGGGCGAGCTGTATTATAATACGTGGTTGTCGAGGTAAACGTGCGCGGATCGTGTGATGAGAGTATATATCCGCAGACTTCCTGGAAAGGCACGTGATCACTTCGCCGTAAAATCACGATACAGAAGACCACGGTACAGTTCCGCAGCATTTATACGGTCGGCGTCACGAGAGCGTCATCGTTTCGCGTAGATTTCGATGTTCGTGATTTTTTTTTCTCCTCACACGTTATACAAATTTCACGCTGGGTCTATGCCAGCGTTCGCATTCTCCAGAATACGGTGTAATTCCGCGATATACGCTTAATATTCCGGACGGCCTACCGCACGAAGCGATAACATGTTTCAACTCACTTGGAATAAGTGGGATTCTTTTTATTTAACTCTCTGTTTAAACCGCCTCCTTATCTTCTGTCTGCCCATTTTCCTCTTGCTTCCGTAAGCTTGCGCGTTCCTTTCAATGCGAACCTCTGCACTTATGGAATCAAGAGCTATTCGCCCGAATAATCCTTTTGTCGTTACGAGTCGCGAGAATTGCGCTTCTTAGAAATTCCAAAGCGAAGTAGTAGTCGCGCGTCATTTTCCTCTTTGGAGGAGGAGGAGGAGGAGGAAGATGAAGGAAAAGAATGAAAGGCAGGGAGGTTAACCAGACGCGCGTCCGGTTTGTATACCTTACACTGGGGGGAAAAAGGGATGAAGGTATTAAAAGAAAGGAAAGAAGAAAGCACTGTCAGGGTACATATTCGCCTGACCATTACACGCCTATACAAGCGATCAGGCACGTAGCCAGGATTTTTTTTCGGGGGGGGGCCCAAGGCCTAATTATTCGAAAGAAAGTCTTTTCATGGCAAAAACAAAAAAAAATTGCCCGGGAACATAAAAGGCTGGACGAATTTCGGGGGGGGGGGGGGGGGGCCCTTGCCTACGTGCCTGCAAGCGATCGATATAAACCCGGTCGATTTTAAAAACAGTATCAATGCCCGCGTCGCTTCGCTGGCCTTCGAAGCGTAGGGCCACGATTCAAGGATCTTCTCTTCGGAAAACGGTCTGTCGTCTAATTTGTTCAACGCAGTGCGAAGAACGTTGCGTTCGGTTGCAGAGCGATCAAAGAAACACGGTATGTGTTCTATCGTTTTCGTCATTGTTGCAGGAGTCACATCTGGATGTATCTGACATCATGTATAGTACAGCGATAACAGAGCATTGGCACAGAAAAATAATGTTAGTAGACTTTAGAGATTTCTCCAGCTTCGAACTTTGGCTCAGAGCAGCCCATTATAGGAGGGTTACATACTTCGGCATACCAGTGTGAACAGAATAGTTCATTACTCTTGTATATGGAGCAACAGGTCCATGCGGTGATTGCAGGATTCCGCATATTCCACGTGGACTACCTCAATCCGTGACAACCGTTCCCTGCCAACAAATAACATGTAAAACGCGGCATTTAGCCAAGAGATCAAGTGTACAGAAAGCAACGGCACACATTCGGCTCCACGGAATGTCGAAATTCGTTCTTATAAACGCTTATCACGGAGAGGAAATTAAGTTTGACTTTGCTTGCACCGGTTCCTGGAGTTCCGCTTTCGGTCGTGTCTGCAAAGACTTAAGTCATGCTTCTACGCTGACCGCTGTTTGCTGTCAGTCCACGCACGGTGGCTTAATAATAATGTCTCCTTAGGATACCGGATACCCTACATATATGTGGCTTCCCAAGACATATCTGCACACGTGCTTTGCGCGATGATGCAAGTTAGCTTCCCATTTCCTGTTGCATGTCCTGGTCGTTTCGCTGTTTGTACGTGCTTAATAGAGAGCTTCTAAATCACCTTGCTGAAGACAGTGCACCAGAATGTCCCGTAATGTCGAAATGGAACGTGCTCAATAGAGACCTTCTAAATCACCTCACTGAAGACCACAAGGTCCTGAAATG
>NW_023615846.1:0-10000 GCF_013339695.2 Rhipicephalus sanguineus | reverse complement strand
ACAGAAAAGAACCACGTGACCTCCTCTGAGAAGGCGATGACGTCATTATGGGACGATCATCAGGACGTAACAGATTGCCAAAACTTTTGACGTCACGATAACGTGATCACGACATCCTACGGTGGAGTGCGGCGATGTGTCAGGACGTCAGCGTGTAACGAAACATTATATGACGTCACTGCGACGCCATGATGACCTAACAGATTTTGCCGGTTTGTGACTTCGTGGTCATCGCATGATGATGATTTTTCGCATCACTCGTGCTGCCGCCGACGCCGGTCTCTCGCGAACTATCGTATAAGGTCTCGACAAATCTCGAAGACGCCGATGGTCAATTTTCGTGTTTGATGAGGCATCTAAGGCTTCAGTCTTAATAATCTATGTCCACTACGGGGCGCATGCGCGCATTCCTGGGGCCTTAGTGGACGGCAGAAAAAAGAAGAATAAGTCCTCGCGAGTGGGCACGCAGGTGGTGGGTGGGAGTGATTCAAGAGTCGGGGTGAATGTTTGACCCCATCCTGTACACCTTTCGCATCTTTCTCGGGGCGAAAACGCCGCCGCCGCCGACCGTGTTCGCCTGCGTTTGTCTCCGCAGCGAAGCCGCACGCTGTTCGAGAAACGCTTACAAGCAGTCCGCTCACGTCTTCCCGCTCACTCGAAGCGCGCACATGCGGCTCTGGCGTCCGTTTCGCGTCGCGCGCACTTGCGTAACACTCGGCGCGCAGCTTGCTTGCGTGCGCAGTCTCGCCCGGAACATTTATACGGCCGCGGTGGACTACACGGCGCGACGAATCTTCCTTTATTGCCGCGTCCCCTTCGTCTTCTTCTTGAGTCTATCTATTTTTTTTTCTTTTTGTTACATTGTCGCTTTCTTATACCATGCTTCTACAGTGTCTTCGAAAAGGACATTGAGCATGCCTTCGTCGCCGGAAGTCCTCCGGCCTCTCGATAACGTATCGCTACGGCACGTGCATGTGTGCAACTTGTTGCGTCGTTACCTTGGACAGAGAGAGAGTGACGTCTGTGTTGCACCCCATTTGCTTCATATGTGTGTGTGTGTGTGTGTGTGTGTGTGTGTGTGTGTGTGTGTGTGTGTGTGTGTGTGTGTGTGTGTGTGTGTGTGTGTGTGTGTGTGTGTGTGTGTGTGTGTGTGTGTGTGTGTGTGTAAAGAGAGAGGGGGGGGGAAACCACCTTATTCGAGTCTAGCTCGAGCTGTTCTACAATTATGATGATATGACGAGTTGACGAAGAAGTCACTGGTTTGCTGCGCTCACAATATATTTGTGGATCGTGGCTAAGAAGCCGCAATGGCTTTCGCGAGATTGCCCTCTCTGTATGTTCGTACTTGTTTTCCGGTGCACGAGAAATTTTCATTTCACCTTTAGTTGAAGCTGTCTCTGCCTTGCCTCGTCTCTCCACCGATCTTTGCTTCCCCTCACGAATCAATCAATCAATCAGTCAATCAGTCAAAAATGGACAGCTCAACAGGAAACGGTACGCACGGAGAACAATATCACAGGACGACGTGTTGTTATAATCGCTATCTCGTGGCGTTTTTGGTCGCGCTGTCCTTTAATTATGCGACCGTTATGCAATTTATATTCATGTGCCGTTTATATTCACGCTCTTACCCACGTCATTCATTAACTGTGAAAGTTGTAGTAGCTGATTACCAATTTTTAAAATCGGGAATGACTGGGTATATCAGTGAATAGCTCGCTTCCTTTTACGTTCATTCGCTTACGCGTGACTTTCAACTATCGTGTTTTTGTAACGTGAAAGAGGGAATCGATCAGTGGATGAAAGAGTTATATCGTCAGGAGGGAGCTTGTTCGGTATATCACTGTATTAAGGGCACCTGTACAAGGGCGCGTGCTTTGTCTAGATATAAGCGTACACCTCGCCTCGTGCGCAGCCTGGCAATGCAGATACTGCCGCAGCTGCGTTTCGCAGCCCCCAGCATTCCAGCAAAGAAAAAGATAAATCAAACGAATAAAAAGCTACGTTAGTGGTTCGCGAACTCGGCATCAAACGTGAGATGCCGTCCTTCCCTACATGGGCTGAAATTGTTTCCTCGGTTGACGTATTCTCGATGTTTCGTTATCTCTCTCTCGCTGTGTGTGTGTGCGCGCGCGCGCGCGCGCGCGTGTGGTGGTGTGTGTGTGTGTGTGTGTGTGTGTGTGTGTGTGTGTGTGTGTGTGTGTGTGTGTGTGTGTGTGTGTGTGTGTGTGTGTGTGTGTGTGTGTGTGTGTGTGTGTGTGTGTGTGTGTGTGACGCACCGATATTAGGAGACAATATGCGAGTACTTTGTTCTTGTGTTACATGTGGACATTTTGGTGGTGCGAATTTTCCTGTTGCGTGAGCATTTATATCGCAGTACTGTCACTGAGTATGTGAACGTCCATTCATGCGTTTATGTGCCTAACTTTGATATTGTTGAAAATTCTACAACGAAAACTGTCATGTAAAATAACAAGAGTAACCGGACCTCTCTTGAAATACATTTGTATGCGGCTCAGAATTAGGTACCCGAATTTCATAATTCGGGCGTCAGCGGATAAGGGAGCAGCGTATAGGGCAGATATATACTATTTTACACATTAGTAAGATACGTATACGGGTGTCATGCACAGAACTGGCTACCTCACTGCGGTCGAACAATAGTTCAGATGCCGTTCCCACTGCAGCGTATCGGGTCGTTACAGTTCGCTGCAGCAGCTTTCTCAATTCCATACGAATGTATAAACATACAAAAGCACCTGCCGGGCCAAGGTTTGGTGCACTGTTTTGAGAGCCTCCGCAGGTGGTGCGAATGGCGTCACGGAGCAGTCCCCCACTTAAACGTCTTTTTGCCCGCATTGTCGTATAGTAAGCTACCGGGACGCCCCCTACGTAAGTGTCGACACGCAAAGTGTATGCTAATGAACCGCGGTAGCGACGTTACGTCCGCCGGTATAAACTATCACAGCTAGCCTCCGCGGTCGTCGCTTTCGGTATATAACAAATTTCACCCGCATAATGGTTGGCTGCATCCTTTGGTTCCAGATCCGAGGCTCGCGACGCTTTCTGTACACTCTATACTACAGCGGTCTCGTTAGCAGCGCGCATGGGTCGTTGCGGCTGGATAGATTCGTGCCCTCTCTTCAAACACCCTCTCCCCCATTCGTCCGCCTCTCTATCGCCCACATACAATATACACGACACGCGTTGCAACTGACTCCACCCATCCCGTGCCTCTTGTTCATAAAGTATTCGGCGTATAGCATGTTGCAAAACCGAAAGGATGAAAAAAAAAAAGAAAGAAAAACAGGCAAATAGAAGCAGACGGTCAATGTAACGTTGAAAGCAGACGATGCAGAGTTCGCCTGGAACAGCGCAAGCCCCAACTGCACGCTCTAAACGGCTGTAAAGCCACTAACTATCATGACAGCGCAATTTTAATGCTAATAAGGCGTTGCTATAATGCAGGGGAATAGGGGGTTTCAGAATCAGTATTTCTTTTTCTTTTTTTGTTTTGGTTCGCCGGAAATCTTCAATATAACGTTCTCGCTCACTCTCTCACCTGAAAAAAGCACCATTTTCGGGGTTATACTGAAAGGGGAGAAAGAAAGCCTAGTAAGGTCGGGCGTAAAAACTATCACGTAAAACTTCAAGACGAAGCAGAAACTAGAAGATCGGTTAATCCTGAAGAAAAGCTTTATAAAACCGTTACGGAGTTTAATTGGTGAGTGAGATCGAGGATCCTGGACGCACAACACTTACTCTGGCTAATGTCATGGCAAGAACACCGACATTTGGGCGAGTTAGTTTTGCATAGCAGAACTCTGTCAAGCTCACACAAGCAAGGACAAAGGGAGTTGATGACAACACAAGCGCTTACTTCCAACTGATCGGTTATTCATCCAATTGTATAGCAATTTGCAATTTGATGAGTATGCAGTTGATGAATAGGCTATTCGATTAATATACTTTCATATATCAGTTGAGAGCACTTGTGTTGCCACCACCTTTCTCTGTCCTTGTTTGTGTGTGTTTGACAGAGTTATGTAATGTTATGTGTTGCCTATATAAGTCCCATTCTCGCACTACCACGGCTTTCTAATTCAAGCTTCGCTGCGATTCTTCGATTTGGCGTATAATTCATGGCGGCATCGTGGCCCTCCCGGAGGCGTTCGGTCGATCTCGCGACGAGAATTTTCTCGACGAGCACGGAGAGCGAGATTATGCGAGAAAGAGCGAGAACGAGGGGTATGTGTGACAGGCAGAGCTGCACTTTCCTGATGCGGAGCCGGACGGTCCTTTGTCGCACACTTCACGCAGAAACCATCGTGGCTTTCGCGCAGCCGAAATCGATTCACTAGCGAAAGAAATATCTAGAAAAAAAAAGCAAACAAGGAAATTAACAGAACGGCTAGACAATAACGAAAGGGTGCTGTAACACCTGATTTGGAATGGACTTCACGCGTCCGGGCTCAATGTATATATACAGGAGGCAGCAAAGAGAGATCTCTATGTAGAACTTGACTCGCGAGTCGTTATTTCCATTTTTCTTTTCCTTAAAGAAGAACAAAAGAAAAGACGATTGACTGAGCTGTGGTAATTCTCTCAGCAATCCACGGAAAAGAAGAGTGCATGTATACGTATATACCAGCTCGCCCACCATGCTCACTCTATAGAAAATTGTGTGCAGTGGGGCTGGCAGAAGCCAATATGCAGCGAAGCCATTTTCCCGCATCAGCCAGTCAGAAAAGACAACCTGAAGAAAAAGCTTTCCCGTTGTCTGTTGTTACAATCCCGTTTTGTATGGGACCTCCTGGCGTGATGCTTAGCATCACGGAAGCAATAGCGGCGTGAGGCGGTCAAGATTTCTTTAATTTTCTATATGTAAAGAAAGTAAGGCGGGAAAAGGAAGGGAAGGAACGGGGGGTGTCAGGTAATAATAATAATAATAGTTGTCGGGGTCTAACGTCTCAAAACCACGATATGACTATGAGGGACGCCCTAGTGGAGTGCTCCGGAAATTTCGATCACCTGGGTTTCTTTAACGTGCACCTAAATCAAAGTACACGGGCCTTAAGCATTTCGCCTCCACCGAAATGTGACTGCCGCGGCCGATATTCGATACCGCGACCATGTGGTCAGCAGAGGAGCACCGCAACCAGTGGAGCACCGTGGGTCCACATATTTCAGTATACCAGAGTGAAGAGAATTGTTAATTACCCTTGGATATCGAGGGACAGGTCCGGGCGGTGAATGCGTGCATATACGTATAGTAAACCGGGCGTATTGCGCGCATATTTCATACCCGATCCGTGACAACCGTTCCCTGCCAAGAAATAACATGTAAAACACGGCACTTAGCCAAGGAATCAAGTATACAGGAAGCAGCGTCACCAATTCGGTTCTAGGTAATTCCGAAATTCGTTCTTATAAACGCTAATCACGGACAGAAAATTAAGTTTGGATTTGCTTGCACCGGTTCTTGGAGCTCGGCCATGTCTGCAAAGACTTAGGTCGTGCTTCTATTCTTAACTGTGGTCTGCTGTTAGTACCAATGCCTCCTTATAATGCCGGACACTATAGTAAGACTACCCAGTACAAATCTGTGCATGTGCCTGTGAGATATGATCCAAGTTAGGTTGCCGTTTCCATGCCCTGGGTATTTCGCTGTTTGTACGTGCTCAAGAGACACCTTCTAAATCACCTTACTGGAGACAGTACACCATAATGTCCTGTAATGTCGCAACGGAAGTCGCCCAGCTTAAGATTCGTCGTCAAGAACATCTATAGGACGAGCGCTCTGCTTTGCGTGTCGAAACGGTCGCGTTATACCGGTCGCATACAGTTTCGCAATTTCATCTTTCGATTTTTTTTAATGCGAAACATTCCTTGCCTCTTTAGCCTCTCTGAATTGAATATGTGGTCTGGCTGGGCTCAGAGATTTGGTCCATTGCGTGGAAGGAAAAACTACAGGTCTCCGGTCCAACCTACAGGTCTCTGGGGCGGGTGCAGGTGTCTCTAGAAACGTGTCGTACACGGAGACATAAGAGATACTTTATAAAATATATGAAATAAATACAGTATAGTGCACGCGTAGTGCACACCATACTTATATTTAGGTGAACTTTATAGAACCCCAGGTGGTCGAAATTTCCGGAGCCCTCCACTACGGCGTCCCTCATAATCATGTCATGGTTTTGGGACGTTAAACCCCAACCGTTATTATTACGAGTATAAGAAGAAGCTTATCGCGGTTATTGCACGCAAAAAAATTTAAAAAAAAAAACGGTTCACAACGCAGCGGTGAAGATATAGCACGGTAGCAATCATACGAGGTATCGTCCAATCCAGCAGTGCGCCACAGCCGGCAATCGAACGCACGACCTCGTGCTGAGCAGAGCAACTTTATAGCTTCTGACCCACAGCGGCTTTATCTTTCTTTCAATACATTGCACTGAATTCGTGAAACAGTGGGTGTTGTACTGCGCCGATGGGGCCCGTCGTACACAAGACAGAGGCTGGGAACGCAGGAAGTTATTTACACACAAAATCTTGAAGGTTCCTTCTTCACTCGGACATCCCACCCCACACATACATATATACAGGCTAGTTTTTATTGCTACCGATCACTAAAGCGCCTGCCCTGCGGATAAAGGCGAGATCGCACTGATCGCGTGGGCGCGTCACACCCTATAGGGTGTGACGCGCTAGGTTAGTTAGGTTAGGTTAGGTTAGCATGAAAGCTATATATAGCTTTCATGCACTTCCTTTTCCTGCGTGGGACGAGAGAAAGAGGATCTTGCTTATTCAGATGCAGCAGCCAAGAATCGTTTTATGCGGCGTGTGTGTGTTTGTGGGGTGGGGGGGGGGGGGGGGGCTTGTCGGGGGAAGGTGGGGATGGGGGTTTACGCCTGTTGTGCGCACCGCGAAAGCATTCACGGAATGCAGCGGAATTGTAAACCAAGTACATAGCGTATCCCTTTCTACGTAGATTGTGCGTTGCGCGCGTACAGGCCGCCGCCGCCTTATATACTAGACGATTTTACGTAAGACGCAAGGGCGCCGCCAGTTTGGGCTGTTAAACGAATGTTTTCTTATTTCTGCATATCGCGACGTGAATCGTTTGGGTCATGAAACGTCGAATGCACCAACCCAACCGTTTTCGTGCGTATGCGTCTACCGCAGCAATGTTCGTTTAGTCGTTAAATATACAAAACTGTAAGATTAACAATCGAATATGGCGGCACCGAAACCCTTCCGTAAAAGAGTTTAATTTTTGCGATATTGCTGTTACTGCGGTTCAAGCAGTAGTAAGCACTCGCTGGATGCATCAACAAGCCAGCATTTCATGCAGCAAGGACTTAAAAGGAAAGCTTTATAGTATTACATGGAAAGTCTTCTGGAAATACCGCTGCTTCCCGCCATTGAGTATATGCAATGACAGAATAAACATCGAGTGCATCTTTTCTCACAGCTGCCTATAACCCCACACGATCACACGAGTCTGTACTGTCTTTACTTGTTGTGAGGAATGCATACCTTCCTGAATTGAAATCCTTCGTGGTACCTCTGTCGTCTCTGTTTGCCTCCAACTGCCTGCCACTTCAGTATAGTACTATCTCCTACTATCTCTAGAGTCGGGCCGCTCATTTTTAATACTATTTTCTGTTGCACATAGGCTGTCACGCCGTCACACACGTACGCGCACGCTTTTCTTCGCTGCAGGCATCGGCAAAGAGCACTCAAAGAACGGACAAGAGAAAACGCTGTTCTCTATACTTCTGCAGCCGCGTTGAAGCTGACGTCTGGCCCCCTAACACCGTGACCTCAAGGCAGGTTACCTTTTTGGTTTCGTTGGCTGTAGATTCCTGCAGGCAAAGTCTTTGTCCATCGAATTGCTCTCTTCGAGACTTCTGAAAGGACGTCATCAAACTGTCAGAGAGACGGAGATAGTGTGTGTCTTTGTACATATTTGTTTGTTTGTTTGTTTATTTGTTTGTTTGTTTGTTTGTTTGTTTGTTTGTTTGTTTGTTTGTTTGTTTGTTTGTTTGTTTACGAACGTATAAGAAAGAGATGCGTGAGCATAAAAACGCGACGGCTCTTCGTTATACACGAACATTCGCTGCAGGACACCGAAAAAGCTCGGGACAGAACACCGTAAAAACCGACCTAGTGCCTTAAAGTCACTCCCGTATACGCGTAAAATCTGACGCGCGCGCGGTGTACCGGCGGAGGAAACAGTAAAAACAACAAACAAACAAACAAACAAACAAACAAACAAATAAAACTAAAAGAATATACAGAAGGTAAGCCCGTGGCCCCGCAGGTAAATGACGCGTGAATGATCCGAGCCGAGCGAAACGCTTTTTTGCCCTCAAACGTGCAGTCGCGTATCCGTTGCACTGCGGCTCTTATATAGGCATACGAGATCGGCGAGCGCGATATACAGACTCACGTGAAGAGAGAGGGAACTGAAGAGAGTCCGAATGAAGGAATAAGGACCAAAAAGCGAGAGGATCAGGCAAAGAAAAAAAAAAGCAACAAAGTTAATAGAGAAACTGCCGGCAGGACGGCGGCAACGAAATGCGAAGCCGTCGCGACATCTTCATGAAAAATGCCCGTGCCAGGTGTGGTAACCGCACCTGGCATTACGGGGGACAGCGTTGGCCGCATGCGTGTGTGCGTATTATACAGTAAATGCCGGCGTGCATGCATGTATACAGGCAAGAGCGGCGCGCGCGCGCCCTCCAACCGGCGACTGTGTTTCCCGCTTGTCTCGAACGGAAAACGGAGCCGATCGTTTATTTTGTTCACGCGTCGCTAATGGCTATAAATTTTAACTCGCCGTAGGTGGCACCGTCCTGCCGTGTCTGCGCTTGGCGTCGGCGCATGCAGCGCCGCTGTCCGAGTCTGTTTCATTCTGTTTCTTCTTCTTCTTCTTGCTGCTCTCGTATTCTCGTTAAAGCTGAAAACCTAATTTCCACCCCTTACCCCAAGTTTTGAGACAGGCTGCTGCATGCGGCGCTGCAATATACACGTGGCAAACGTTTCTTCTTCTTCTGGTGCGTCTCCGGTTAAGACACGAGCTGGATGCTGCTTATTAAAGAGGAGGCCGGTGAATTTGAACTATGTATTAGATCGAGCGAAATGGGACGTAAAAATAAAGCCCATTTCTCTTTACTGTGATTGGTTCCCCATACTCCTCTCTCTCTCTCTAACTCAGTTTGTATTGACTGCTTCCATCATCATTTGCCCTTTTTTCACACTTTCCCCAGCAAGGAGTACATAGTTAACGACGAGGGCGGCGAAATGGGCTTGTTGGCCAGTCATCATATAAAATTTTTATTAAAAATTGTTTATTAAAATAACTCTTCATTCTATTGACACTGTAACCTCTATTAGCACTTAAAAAATTTCTCACTATATGATCCGCCCTATACTCTTGGCCGATCCTCCTGAGTGGATAGGTGCCAGTCACACTGCAGGAGAATAATCATAAGTAGAAATGTTATCTGGATTACGCAACAAGACATGGGCACAAGAAGAATCGAAGAGTATATTTAGCTGGACGCTGGCTAACGTCTCTGTGTTTCCATCTCCTCCTCCTACAGAGCGCAGTGAAGTGATTCTCGGCTTCGTCACAAAGAGCACGGGGGGCGCGCTGCACGCAACAAGTGCAGCAAGCGTTCACTTTGATACCCGCTTATCTCACGCTGTCCGCGCTGTCAAACGGCAGACAGCTATCTTTCTCTCCTACTTTCACACATAGGCACACTCTATCTCTATATATGCTTGTTGCTATATCTTATCTCTCCGTACGTTACATTTAACGCCACTCGTGACAGCGAGACGATCAGCCCATTAGTCTTTTCGCGTACTCGGCACTATACGTGTTACGTGTCAGCAGGATCGCTATGCGCTTGCTGCATGCTTGTCGCAGATGGTTGCAAATTGAATGCAGTTAGCGATAAAGGCCTATTGGCCGGCGTCCGGCTCGCGA
>NW_023615845.1:0-60001 GCF_013339695.2 Rhipicephalus sanguineus | reverse complement strand
GCAGCAGAGAGACTCGGTCTTTCTGTTCCGACGTCGGAGCGGCCCGCAACGTGCTAGAGCGCCTTCCAATGGACCATAATATAGTTTATCTATCCATCAATCCATCCTCTGTGGTTATTGCGCTCCTATCGAAATTGAACTCGTGCTGCAAATCACTTCCCTTGCTACAATGCCTGCTACAAAACGCCCTTCATGATCCCCAGCGTATTTGCAGAAAAAAATGGGTACAGTATACCACTGCCGAACATACATTCATTGTATCCAATATGTCCGCTCAACTGTTTGCACCGTGAGCCTCTTTGTACAAGAAATTAGCGTATGTTAAGTATAATTGTTAGCGAAATATACGCCAACAAAGCGTAGATATTTGCCACTTAAAACACCTTGCTGTCGATTCCATGTTCTGGCAACACCACCTAGATTAGATTACTGGGTCGGGCCTCAGTCGGGCCTGATTTGCGGTCGGGCCGGGCCGGGCCGGGTAGACGAAATTTTGTCTCGGGTTCGGGCCGGGCCCGGTTTCATTTTGAGTCACCGGGCCGGGTTCGGCGGGTAAATTTAAACGAGTTCCGGGCCCGGGCCGGGCCCGGGCCGAGAATTACGGCCGTGCAGTGCCTCTATACATACATACATACATACTATCATACATACATACTACATACATACATACATACATACATACATACATACTACTTATTATTACTGTAAACAGCATGACTGAACGCACGCAGAGAACATGCACACACACACACACAGCGCTGTCTGTCAACTGGAAATGATTATTTTTGTGTGCATGCGGCGTATATATATAAAGAGAGCTGACCCAGTTGGTATCGTATGATGAACTTTATTCGGGTCCTGAAGATCAGCCCGTAGGTTGACCCAGGCGGCTCCCACGTCGGGGCAGCAAGGTTTAATCCTTACCGCCGTATCGTGGGTCTTCTGGACGCTCTGTACTTGGTCTGAAAGAGCTCCACTGCGAAAGACTCTTTGCCACCAGTCTCTTTCATTGTCACAGTCTGTGAAAGCCACAGGAAACTGCCAAAGCATGATCCAGAGTAATGATGCCATTACACTTCTCGCAATTGATTTGCAACTTCTTTCTGGATATCTTGGTAATAAAGTTTGGATTCGGGTAAGAGTGCCTGTCTGTAACAATCTCGAGTCACCGCTTGAGCTCTATTGAGCTTAGCGTATGGCACTGGAAATTTTCTTTTTCTCATATAGTAAAGCTTCGTCACTTCATTATATGTAAGTAATCGGTCCCTATCCTCCTCCTGCAATTATCGGGATCCTGGTCGCGTAGTGCACGGATAGTAAGTCCTCCTGCAGCTGCGTTACCGACCTGTTTTAAATTCGTCCGAAATGGATCGACAGTCCCCATATGTGCAGGAAACCAGCGGATTTCTATCTCTTGCCTGTACGTCGAACCAATCAGTGGGTGATGGAAAACAATTATCTACATAGAGAGGTGTGGCTGGAGCGAGTCGGAACGGCCCGCCCCTCAAAAACACTAGGAGGGATCCGTAGCCAGGAATTCGTGTAGCTTACGCGGTGGCCCGGGCTCTAGCCACCAATGTCTGTTGGGCTTGGAGGTCGGAGCAGCCGAGCAAGGCAGCTTCCCAGTTCTCTCATAGGGGGGGGGGGTTAGGAATGATTGGAGGGGCACGCCCACGCCATGTGATAGGTGTCAGATGTCAGAGAACTCCTCCTAACAGTGCGGGCATAAACCCGAGAAAGCAAAAATGAAGTGCTTTAGCGTTTTTCAGGAACCATAGCGCAAAAAAGGACACGGGACAAGAAAGAGACAAGCGCTCGGCGGCAAGGTGACGGAACCTTGGCGCCCACTGTAAAAAGTGTGACGCGAAGCCACAGTGCGTTCCTTTCAATCACGCAGTTGTTCTGTATCGGCACTGTGACTAAACGACTAGAAAAAATCTAGAGACGTCAGAGATAGCTAGGACAGGTAACAGATGTGTCAGCACTCCGTCTGTCCTTTTATCTATGAAAGAGCATAAATCTTGGCATAGACACGTTTCCATTACCTTATTTCGTTTTCTTTTCTTTATTGTAGCTTCAAAGGGGCGTATATATGCTACGTTTTGCAATGAAACCTCAATTGATAGTGAGCGCTTGTCCTGGTCTATTTCTTGTCCCGTGTTCTTTTTTGCGCCATGGTTTCTGAAAAACAATGAAAAACGAACACGCCCAAACGTTGTCCCTTTTGGAGTACTTTAGTACTGCCGCGCACACTACATTATTGGTGAGGAGGACGAGAAGCCAGCGCTCCTACACCTTGTTGAGGCCTTTATTTACAGAAGGCCGATAGAGGTCATGGGAGCTTTGATAAAGAAAGGTGACCTCTCTAAATTCGGGGCTGGATTGAAATTGGGTTCCGCAGCTGGCTGCCAAGGAGGCGATGCCCGATGAGTAAGCCCGTGTGTGGCAGCATCGACTGCCTCGATTCCCTCAAAAGCAGCATGAGCAGGAGCCAACACGATGGTGGAGGGTCGGATACGCTGTGTACCAGGGGCGTAGCCAGAAATTTTTTCGGGGGGGGGGGGGGTTCCACCATAATATAACGTATGCTCGTGCGTGCGTTTGTATGTGCGCGTGTATATATACGCAAGCAAAACTGAAAAATTTCGGGGGGGGGGTTGAATCCCCCAACGCCCCCTGGCTACCCCTGCTGTGTACTCAGATGCGTGGAAGACTTTGAGAGCACGGCATGGAATTACCCTTGATGTATATTGCGGCAGGCGCCCCTAGAGTCAGTCATAATGATCGGGGACTCTGGATCTGCAATGGCGATCTCCTCCGCAAGTGCAATCTTTTTGGGGCACGGAAGCGGAGCCCCTGAACTGTAGTGTTTCGGTGGATGATGGCTGCCGTGTACCAACCATGGTGTGTGCGCTGATCCACGTGGAATACCCTTAGCATACGGCCATATTGTTGAGAGAAAGCCTCCGCCTGCGCAAGACGGCGACCATCATGAGTATCCTAGTCATATTGGTCGAAAGCGGGTCGCGCCTGGAGTGCGAAGCGGCATGCTACGGGGGTGCGGACCTGTTCTTTCAGTGTAGCGTAGGATTGTGAAGCGGGTCAGAACTCGGCTGCCCGCAGGGATTTTACTCAGGCGCAAGTATTGATGATTAGGATGAGTTTGTCGTGACTCCCCAAAGGTGCTAGTCACTCCAGACCGAGGATACGATTGGACGTCGTTATCGGAAGATCGAGCACCCTATTATAAAACCTCGCCGAGAACTACATCCAAGGCGCTCTGATCGCGTTTGCGTAGGTGGAGGTAGGGAGCCGATTGTAAAATCCGGCTGGTGTGGAATGCATTAGCCAGCCGTAGGGAATTTCCATCGTAGTCCCGCCCCTTTTATTGGATACCCGGCGGAACTTCTGGCCCACCTGTCCCCCGCTTTACGTATCTTGTGTACGGTAGTGGCAATCTTGCGCCTGTGGTGAATGAGAAGCCCCAGTACGCGGATTTCCTCACGTGGGGGTATCGGTCCGCTAAGCAGGAAAGGACAACTTTGGTTGTGCACTTTGAGTTGATTTAAAGGTGCACGAATTCCAATTTTCTCGGGAGCATTCAAGACGAGAGCGACGAGCGTATTCGTCCGCAATGGCTCCCGCTTGTTGCAGCTTGGTCTCGATCTCTCTGACCAATCCTTGTGTTGCCTAGAGGGTGATGTCGTCCGGAGATAGAGCGTGTTGCACACCGGTGACTTCAGCCAACTGGGTAGGGACCTTAATCATGGCTAGTTGAAAATGTTGAAAATATGCCAGTTGAAAATGTGTCTACAATAAAATACTTAGGCGTCCTCTTACACACAACCTCTCATGGAGTGCTCATGTTGAGGCAGTAACTAGTAAGGCCTCAAGAGCCTAGAATTCATTAAACGTAACTTGCACTCTGCTAACCAGTGCACCAAACTTCTGGCATACATAACTTTAGTTCGCTCAAAAATGGTATACGCCGCCCTTATTTGGAATCCTAACCAGCAATACCTAATTCATAAACTTGAAGCCATCCGAAACAAGGTAGCCTGCTTTATCACAAGGAAATATTCACGGGTCTGTAGCATAACAGCTATTAAAACGTCATGAAATTGCCTGAACTAGAAAAGTGTAGGTTTATTGCACTGCTGTCTAATTTCCACAGGCTTTATTTCAGTGATTCATCGTTCTTAGTGACAGATTAAACCAGCTCATCGCATTTTTTCAGGCCTAGATCATGCATACAAAATAACCCATGTTTGCGCGTACTAACTTCCTTCGTGACTCACCACTGTTTCTTGCAATTTATCATGGAATAAGCAAACCAAGCGATGTTGTAACTGTGCACGATGATGACACATTTGTCATCAAATTAAACGAGATGTGGAATGTCGAAGTGTGAAATTTTGTAGATTTCTTTTGTTTAGTTTAGTTCCAATATGACCTGTATTAATACATGCCATGTTTCATGCCTTACTGAGTGCTACTGTATTACCATGTTTCTTGCATGCAGACTTCTTGTGCTTTTTGGATTTTCCTTTTTTTCATGTTCTGTGTAAATATTCCTTTTTGGTAGAACTAACCTACAGAATTGTAACTACCCTAAACCCCTTATGTAATGCCTCCATGGGCCCTTAGGGTATATGAATAAATAAAAAATGGTCAGATTAGATAATAGTGGGTGGAAGGACTGCTCCTGTGGGGTCCCTCGTGTACCTAGTTGATTGGGGCACGTTCTGCGTCTTGTAGCCGGATTTAGAATTGGCGATGTGTGAGGAATTGTTGATATAGTACTCTCCAGTGGAAAGACGGTGTCGAGCGTCCCATTGCTATGCTAGTCGCATTCTGTCATCTGCGGACGCTAACTACTCGGGAACCACGGAGAACGCAATCCTTGCTGTTTATTGGGCGATATCAAAGTTCCGACCGTGTCTATGTGGTCCTCCGTTCATAGTCATTACAGACCATCTCGGTTGGCTGATCAGTCTCAAGGACCCTTCTGGGCACCTCGGTAGATGAAAACTTGCGCTTTCAAGAATTTGAGGAACAATCGTCTACAAGTCTGGCCGGAGGCACGCTGATGCCGATTGCCTAGGCGTGCTCTACTTGCAACGTCAAGGGGATGGTGATACCGAAGGCCGTTTTCTTTGCGCTGTTAGTGAATCTGACTTGGCCCACCAACAGCGGAGCGAGTCAGAGCTTGACAAACTTATCAAACACCTTCGAGGCCACAGATGGAGCCCTCTGTGGGCATTCGCGCATCTGGATCATTTGTCTCCGTAACAACTCCACAAAAAGAACTTGGAACCTTATGCGACGAACACCTGCTCGTCGTTCCAGCAGTGCTGCGTGCGGACATTTTCTCTGGCTGCCACGATGAGCCTTCGTCCGTCACTAAGGATCGCGCCTACCCTTGCCGGTATGGTCAACACACTACTCTGGCCAAAAGCTCACCCAGAATGCCAGCATTACGTAAAAACGTGTCGTAAAAACGGCGTCGAAAAGCCCTACATATGCGCCGAGCTCGTTTCCTGATGTTGCGCCCCCTCACTTCAACAATTCCGCAGGACTTGATTGTAGAAAGAGAATTGGTCCCTTTTTTGGGAAAAAAAAATCTGTTTCACCGAATGGGCGAAGCAGTGAATGCGATAGCAAACATGTCATAATGTTAAAAACTAAGGGCTAGCAGCTAACTCTTTTTGGTCTATTCTCGCTTAACTCTACAAAAAAGCTGGTGTATGGAAATACGGCCGCTCCAGGAAGAGAAGCGGTGTTCGTGGCATCTTCTCGTATAAGTAGACACAGCACGAAGCGTTGAAATCACAGCGCCTAGAAGGGTAAACGAGCCGTTTGCTGATGTCTGCTGACATAGCGATTGCACTCTTTTAGCCAAAGTTCACAGTTGCTGCTGGAGCCACACAGCCCTCCCCCTTAGCACGCGTCCCTTGACGCTCCATCTGTCACGATTATCTCAGGGGTGCTTAAAATATTGGATCGCGAGAGAGTGAGACGGGCACGGGAGACCGTGACGGCAAAAACAAAGATTATAACCAGCAAAAAGACAACATAAAAAGCGTTAATGACACTGAGCGATCCAAACAAAAACCTATTTACATTTGCAAAATCTCAGTTCATGCCCACAACTGAAACTAGCCAAACAATGCATTTTAGCTAGGCTTAGACACGTCTCTTCAGCCCAGTCTGGCAACTCTGGGCCTTGCGGTAATAGAATGCTCTTACTTACAGTTCGTCGCGACGACTTGATGTTCCTACCGCGTCAATCTCTCGTCGAGACCGTCGCCGACGTCCTCAATAGGCCCCCAAGTTCATCGCCGGTTGCCTTGATCCGGCCTCCTGCTTGCTCTCGTCGTGTGTGTCCCCAGTAGTCTTCTCCGTTCTCGGTCCGTCGAGGTTAGGCCTAGCTGGGCCTTGGTCCCTTGCTTCAGGACTCCACAGTGACGGGCCCTCCTTGACTGAACTGTGGTCTACAGCCGTCCTGCCGAGAAGAGAAGGTGCTGGCGATCCAGGAACTGCCGTATTGAGGGGCGACGGGTCCGGGCAGCCTCGCTTGGAGCCTTGCAAAGTCGACGGCCACTCCCCGGGCCTTGCGTGCTGCCACCTCCAGAACCGAGTACCAGCCGCTCTCGCCGCGGGTGCGACGCTTGCTTCTTCCTCGATCTTCTCCGCCCGGCGCCCCACAGCACGTGCCTCGATCATGCTTTGTCGTTCACCATCACGGCTCGGGTCGCATGCCACGAGCCCCTAGCTGGCCAATCATCTGCGTCGACGTGGCTGGTGCGCGTGCCATCGGGTGACATTTTGTTCTCGCGCACTGTCGCCGCGCTTCCACGTTTGGCACGCGCCACGTGCCCCTCCTTTACTATCACACCATCGCCCAGCCTATGATGGGCGGGTCGTTTCCTTTCTGGTTGAAGAGCAAATAACGCCTGGCCTCGCCGCTGGGGTGATGTTATCGCATGTGCCTTACGCGACACAGAAGGCCAGCTTGTTCATCCCTGCTTCAGCCATGTTCCTCACCAGCGCACGCGAGCTTTTACTCGCGGGTACCACACAATGCACGCCGCGCTGTGGTCGATTCAGACTTTATACGGAACAGTACGCGACGTTGAAAAGCTGTCCAGAGTGTCCATATAATTGTTATCGCAATAAAAAAATATATACAGAAGACGTGGAAGATGACCGCCTTCTGATGAGCTATATCGTCTCCACTGTAAAGTGCTCGTCCGTTGGAAGAATCAAATAACCCGACGCCTTTTCCATTGCTTTGGTTCTCGCCATACTCTTCTTACAAGTGATATCTCCTCGCCACATATTTGTTCATAAAACACGCGTACATTGTAAGTACTAAGTGTTCAGCCTAGCAGGATTTCGCTCTTGTTTCCTACGCCCTGTTATCTCCGCTTTCGCAGTTGGAAACGCAAAAAATCTATTGAAATTAAATGTTTGTGCACCATATATAGTCACGCAAGACAAGGAAGAAAGGGCGGGCGAATCCATGGCAAGGCAAGGGTGGGACAATTCACAGTGATATTTTTCGTATATGGAACAATCGGAGTGCGTACCCTAATGAGTCACGTGAATCACTGTTGTGGCGTCACGAAATGCGCCAAAAAGGCGAGAAACGCCAAGAGAGAATAACGCGGTCGAGTTTGTATTTCAGAGGCTGTTTTGGGGCCCTTATTATGGACACTCTGGACAGCTTTTCGCCGTCGCCGTACTGTCCCGTATAATGTCCAAATTAACAACATCGCTTCGCGCATGCTATGTTGTACCCGCGAGTAAACGCTCGCGTGCGCTGTCGAGGAACAAGGCTAAAGCAGAGATGAAACAAGCTGGCCTTCTCTCCTATTTTTTGTTTTTTGCCTGCAAGGTTATAGCGCAAGCTTGAAGCGCTTTCTGTTTCTCTCACTTGTGTTGGGAGTTGTGAAAGCTTTGTGACGTCAAATTGAAACTGGAACAGAGGGCGTGCTGCTTACCGAGCTCCCGCCACTCAGCGGCGGCTGTGAACAGTCGATTACATGGACACATCGAGGACAGCTCCTCCCGTGATGTGCTGTATTTTATGTCCAGATTCCCCGTTCATATTAAAAGAAAAGACAAACGGCGGCGCGCCGCAATTGTAGCGCAGCGACGGCGGCGGCGTCCTCCCTTTCGGGTCTTCGGCGGCGGTGCGAGTGGCGTGAGCAAAAACACGTGGCGGCGGCAGCGTGGCGTGGCGGCGCATAGATCTAACGGAGAGGATAAACAAGACACGCGCTGACATGTTATCTATCCACGTTGACCAAGACCACAAAAACTAGGATGACGTTCTGCCGTACATTGCGTTTGCTTAGAACCCTGCGGTTCAAGAGACTACAGGGTTCACCTCTTTCCGGTGGCTTCACGGCCGAGAAGCCATTACGATACTGGATGCCATGCTCTTGCCCGACAGGTGTGATATTACCACCGATACGAACGACTTTATCCGGCTAGCAGACGCAGCTCGCAAGTTTCACCGGAACAAATCCAAAACCAGCAACGCATCGACTCACAGAGGTATAATTCTAGTCATAGCGAGGTTATTTATCAACCCGGTGATCAAGTGTGGCTGTGAATTCCCATTCGCCAAAGGGGCCGCTCGAAAAGTTACTCCACCGCTTCTTCGGTCCTCGTAGAGCTCCACGTCGCCTCAACGACGTCAATACGAAGTCCTGCCTGAAGGCACGGCTCGGCGATCCCGTCGTTTACAGCAGGCAGACATTGTGTAGATTTCGAGGATGAAGCCGCCTACCTATGTTGACTGTTCGTCCAGTCTACTTGGATGATCGTTGGAACACCTCGACACTTGTGCGTGATATGTGTGTGCGAGTGCGATTAGTTTCTGTTAATCATCATTGGACCGTCGGGACGATGTTCTTTTTAATAGAGGGGTAATATCACGAGCATGGGATGAGATCGCGCCATGCACTGTGTGTATGTGCCACTGTGAAACAGAGGAGAGGACAAGGACGTGGAAAAGTCGAGGAAGTCGTGCTTTCCTCTGATCGGTTCAGGTCGACGTCCTGGAGTTCCGATGAGACGACTCTGTACTATTGTAATCACTTGACAATATAGTGGAAAGCATTAAGCCCACAGCTTTTTCCGACAAGTGGGATAGGATGATCGAAGGCACCCCGCAGATCAAGTGCGAGAACTACTTTATCATTGCGCTCGACAAGGTCGAGGATTCATTGGGAAGTTGTAGCAGGACATCGTCTACAGGCCGGTGTGGGCGGAAACCGTACATAATGTCTGTAAAACTGTTTTGCTCTTTCAGGAATGCCGCAATTTGTCGCGGACCCATACTTCCAACAGCTTCTCATCATCATGTCATGGACCCAAGTCTTCATCGGCTTCCCCATCACGAAGTGAGGAAATGGGTCGGAGTTTGTCGGTGTTGATGGTTTCACCCGGTTTGGGAATGAAAGTTCTACCGCGCTCTCCAATCGATCGGGTGGGGTGTGCCTACAATCGAGATAGTTGACGAAATCGACGAGCAGTCGTAGGCGGGATTTGGGAGGTCGACTAGAAGCTTTACCGTCACCTTGTACCGGCCCGGTGCTCTACCTTGTTTCATTTTAGCCAGGCTGCTTTTAAGTCGTGAGCTGGAACGGTTGATCAAACTCGGACTTTTCGGAATCTGCACACGAGTACGCCTGATCACGGGGACCCTGGTGTGTGCTCATTTGTCGCGGAGTGCATCGGCGACATTGGACGTATCTGAATTAGTTATATATAGCCCATTGAATGTGTTTTTTTCTCCGTACGGGTTTGTGCCGGATCGAAAAGGGCGCGGAAGAGGTGCCACGTAGTTCGACTCGACATTGGCTGAGCTACCATGTTGCAACGGTCCCCAATTAGAATCCATGAGTTGGGCCGCGTACTCAGCCCCCTGTCGGGTGATCTCCGTGATGCGAATTTTGAGTTGCCGATTGTATTTGTGACGACGCCAGCGGCGGACTGGGCAGTGTCTTGCCTCGCAGAACTGGAAGGGGCGGTTATCCACCGCTGGGTTCGTCTCTCAGGTTTAACACTTGCTCACTGATATGAAGCTCGACATTAATTGCCGGCACCACGGTGATCTCTGGTCCACTATCGACTGGGTGTTGTTGGGTAACAGGTTCTCAGCTTGCGACTGCTTCTGCGCAGCGATATAGCCGGAGCGATCAAGGGCGACGGTGAGTTAAGGCAAAATTATTATACATATATACAGAGGCGTTACATATTCGGCGCTGGGGCCGACAGCTTATTGGGCTCGCACAGCGGTGCGCGACGACCCAGCGACTTTCTTCGTTCGCTGTCTCGCTGTCCTCTCCTTCTCTCCGCGCAGCTTGGTTCTTTTATAGCCCTGGGCGATCGCTTGCATCAGCCAGGAGCGCGAAGCCTCCAATCAGGAACCGCCGTTGGTCGCTGGCTCGAACCGGATCCGCGGATGAGGAGGGCTTCGCCGCACGTTGCGGGAGAGATTTCCGATCGGTTGCGTCAGGCGCAGGCGCCGGAGTTGCCGGGGATTGCGTAAGGCTCCCGCCTCGTTGCATCAGCTGGTGTTGACGCTGGCTTGCGTCAGCCTCATCGCCGGAGTTGCCGGGGATGCGTAAGACTCCCGCTTCGTGCATCAGCGGGTGTTGACGCTGGTTGCGTCAGACGTTTTACCAGCTTGAATTCCTTGTCGAAGCAAGGAAGTTTGGGTTGGGAGCCCTGGCATAACAGCACCCCCCGCCGCCAGACAATGCGCCGGAAAGACGAGCTGCTTCCACGTGGCTCGGATGCCGGGCGCGCTCGTTCGCCAGGTCCATCCAGGTTCACCTCCAGGGCCATGGGACATTTGGCCTCCACGCTTCGTTCCGTGAACAGATCCCAGTCGCCAGGCCGGATCCCGGCTCCAGTGGCTTGTCGCCAAGATGTGTCGACTTGCTTTGCTCGTCTCTTCTGACGATCTTTCGTATCAGCACTTGTGATCGTTCTGCAACTTGTCAAGAACGGTCCGACAACAACAACACACGACACAGCAAGTGCCCTCGGTCACCCGACAGAACACCAGACATAATAGAATATATATTCCTAACTACGTTTCTGTCGAAATTTTGTTCCCTCTATATCAAGAGGCACATGTGAGACACCAAAACTCTTAAAAGCAGAACTCAAAATATTACACGTCTAACAAACGCAATGAAACAGAATTCAAAATAAGTTGGCCCCTTGAGATCACTCAGGACGGAAGCGCTCAGCTGAGGCCGCAATGAGGACAAAATTTTGCCCCAATTTGCCAGCGAAAAACCGAAAGGATAGCCGAAGACGGCACTGATTAGAACGCGCGACTCAGTGCGTCTGCGTTCGCGTTTAGCTTTCCTTTCTTGTAACGAACGTTCAAGTTGTGCTGTTGGAGTATCATGCTCCACCTTCATAACCGGCCGCTTTTGGACGACATGTTATCAACCAGGTTAGAGGACAGTGGTCCGTTTCGACCACAAACTTGGAACCGGAGGACCTAACAGGCCAGCTTTTGAACGGCCCACACGAGGCAGGCACATTCCTTTTCAGAGGTACTATATGCCTCTTCCCTGCAACTCAGTTTTCGGCTTAAATACAAAACTGGTCTTTCGTGACCAGTGTCATCTTCCTGGCACAATACAGCTCCCATTCCGCGATCACTAGCGTCGCACTGAATGATAAAGCCCTTGGAAAAGTCGGGTGCCATGAGAACGGGTTTTTCGCTTAAGGCTTGTTTAAGCTTGCAAAACGCATTCTCTTTCTCCGAGTCCCATGTCACTTTAACTGGCTCCGACTTTCGAAGTGCGTCAGTTAGAGGGCTGGCAATGGTAGAGTAGTTTTGCACATAATGCTGATAGTATCCCGCTAGCCCTAAGAAAGCCCTTATCTCAGACTTGGTGGTTGGTCGTGGATAGTTCACGACGGCGGCTACCTTGATCTCTGAAGGTCGACGCCGGCCACGCCCCACAACGTGTCCCAGGTAAGACACCTCGCCGCATCCTAGGTGACATTTAGGCAGGTTTCGCTGTAAGACCCGCTTCTTTCAACCTGTTTCAGCACGACTCGTAAATGTTCGACATGTTCTTCCCAGCTGTTCGAGAAGATGGCGACATCGTCGAGATACGGCTAGTGCGAACTCGGACAGGCCATTAAGAACGCGGTCCATTAGACCCGAAAAGCAATAAGGCGCATTTTTCAGTCCGAAAACTCAGCATAATGGGACGATACGTTTCCGAATGGAGAAACGAACGCGGCAGTAGCGGCTTAGCACGCTCAGTAAGAGGGACCTGGCCAATAACCCTCGCACGAGGTCTAGCGTGGAAATGTAGTTTGACTTTGACACTGTTTCCACCCTTTCCCTCTAGATTTGGTATCGGATAGGTCTGGTCCTCGAGTTATGGCGTTAGGCGCCGATTAATCGATGCATGGCCTAGGATCCTTTCCCGGCACTTGAACCAATATTAGAGGAGATGTATAGTCACTCTCACCCTGGTACTATGACTCCCAACTCAAGTATTCTATCGATTTCCTCCTTCATGATCTGCTTCTGCACAGGGGGAACATCGATATGCTTACTACGGATTGGTTCCTCACATGTCATCTCGATGTCGTGCTTAATAACCGTCGTTTTTCCGGGACGGCTGGAAAGACACGTCTTTAAACTCAGAAACAATCCTCCTCAAGTCCTCCTTCTGGACTTGACTTAACCTTGGCTCCAGGTTCAACTGTTTCCAACATCACCTCTGAACCCCTTTCGCTTACATCGCTAGAAGTCAGAATTTCTGCTCCTTCCTCCTCTGAAGCATTCTTTTCTTTACTCTCACTTTTACGCTTTCCGCTTTTATCGAGATGTCTTCACGCTGCTCTCGAATGAGCGTCGCTCGATCAACCCTCGTACAGCTCACACCAACTTTTCAGCTACAGGCTTGAGCGTATTGCCCGCCTCGCCCAACGGCGCCACTTCGGTTTCTCCGCCGACGGAGAACGACGCTACCCGCTTCAGCTGCAGGCGGCTCGAGTAACCCACCCCGAGAGTTTTCTGTCCGAGGCTCGCTCGACTCGCTGCCAAGGTCACGCAGCTCGGCCACTTTTGCGTGGTGGGTACTACATGGAACGAGATCAAGTTCCTGTGAAAGCTTCACGCGCTTGCGATCGCGTGAGGGCCATGTACGCAACGCTGGGAAAGAAACGATTTACCCTGCTCTTGAGAAGATTGCTCCGAGTCTGTTCGAAAAAAGATAAGGAAAACAATCTGGGAGAGCAGCAGACACAGCCCGCTTCGGTGTGAAGCTTTACCGAAAGAGCCTTCAATGATCACCGTAGCGATCGGTAGCAACGGTGCTCTGCTCCTCGAGCGCCCTGACCTGATCCATGCGCAGATCTCCTGTCAAGTCGTTCGGAGACATACTAATGAAGGATGGACAACGTCCATAGTTGCCCCGCTGAGGTCCTCGAAGTGGGCTCGGGACACGTTTTCCCCTTGACGCTAATCTCCTGAATATACGGGTTCTAACAAACCCGCATGTTTCTTTTCGGATTCACGGATCGTTGCGAAAGCAACCTTTGTTACAATTTACCGCGAGTGTGCCCTTCTTTTTTGCAATTGTAACAGATTAGCGGCTTCCGTGACTCAAACGCCCGTGTAGTATCAGTGCGCTCTTTGGGAAGCTCACTCGACTTTCTGCGCTTCCGTTTGCCCTTCCCTCACAGTCTCCTTCGTAAAAGACGGGTCTTTTCTGAAATTACGGTGCGGAGCAGGTTTCGGTCATCAGGTTTTTTTGAACAGCCCTCTTTTCTCTCAGCTTTTCAACCGTACCGGCCCTACTGTGCAAGTTTCTACGAGTGTAGTACTCTTCAGCTAACTCTGCTGCCTTGTTTAGCTGTACTTCTCCAGCTTATCCTGCAGCCAAGCTGACATCATCCTTCGATACGCGGTAGAATTGCTCAATGCTATGCACTCTACCACTTTATCGCGATCGTCATAGACATCTTCGCCCTTGAGCCATTCAATTAAATCGGCTTTAAGACGAAACGCGAAGTCAAACGTGTGACTCATTCCCCTTTTTGCATACCGGAACCTTTGCCGGAAAGCCTCGGGTGACAATTTATATCTTCTCAACAGGGCCTCCTTAACCTCGTCATAGCTCTCAAACGCCTCCCTCGACAAACGTTATCACGTCGGATACTTCCCGGGAGAGAGCTAACAGGTTCTGTGCCCAAAGAGACCGCTCGATGCCATTCTATCGCAGACGTGTTCGAACTTTACGAGATACTTCGCCATGTCCTCGCCCACTACGAACGGTGGCAGTTGGTCCCGAATTCTATGTCCACTAGCCTGAACCGTCGCAGAAGCTACGCTAGGCGCTTGCGAACACTGACGGAGTGCCAATTCTATTCTTTTCATCTCGAGGCGCTCTTCGCGTTCCTCGCGCTCGCGGCGTTCTTGCCTTTCGGCTTCCTCGCGCTCACGAGTTCTCGTCTCTCGGCCTCCTCGCGCTCGCGGCGTTCTTGCCTTTCCGTCTCTTCACGCTCACGAAGTTCTCGTTCTCGTCTTTCGGCCTCCTCGCGGCGTTCTTTGATATCCGCCCAGGCCTCATCGACCTTCCTCAGCGTTACTCCCTCCTCTGGCATGATCTCAAGGATCGCTTGCTTCGTTTCGACGGCCCAGAGTAAGGCCGAGTTCTTCACAAATTTCGATGAGTTCCTTCCCTTTAAGGTTCTCCATCGTTCACACTAGCCTCTTGCTATTTGCCCTCGTTAGAATCTACTTGCCGTATCCCCTATAAGTCTACTAGAAAGACACGCAAGCAATTCTCAACTGCCGTGTTTAACACCCTCGCATTAACTTTGGTTTCAAAGCGCTCCGACTGGCTCGAAACAATCAAAGCTCACTCCAATGTCCACACAACCTTCTCTAAACTACGATAACCTGTGCTAGAGAAGTCTGGTGAACTGAAGGAAAACATAAGGCACTCACCGCATCGAGGTAGCTGACGCCGGCCGATCCCGCAGCTGCCATCCACTGTTGGGTAACAGGTGTCTCAGCTTGCGACTGCTTCTGCGCAGAGCTGATAGACGGAGCGATCAAGGCGACGGTGAGTTAAGGCAAATTTATACATATATACAGAGGCGTTACATATTCGGCGCTGGGGCCGACAGCTTATTGGGCTCGCACAGCGGTGCGACGACGACCCGCGATTTCTTCGTTCGCTGTCTCGCTGTCTCCCTCTCTCCGCGCAGCTTGGTTCTTTTATAGCCCTGGCGATCGCTTGCATCAGCCAGGAGCGCGAAGCCTCCAATCAGGAACCGCCGTTGGTCGCTGGCTCGAACCGGATCCGCGGATGAGAGGGCTTGCCGCACGTTGCGGGAGAGATTTCCTTCGGTTGCGTCAGACGCAGCGCCGGAGTTGCCGGGGATTGCGTAAGGCTCCCGCCTCGTTGCATCAGCTGGTGTTGACGCTGGTTGCGTCAGCCTCATCGCCGGAGTTGCCGGGGATTGCGTAAGACTCCCGCTTCGTTGCATCAGCGTGTTGACGCTGGTTGCGTCAGACGTTTTACCAGCTTGAATTCCTTGTCGAAGCAAGGAAGTTTGGGTTGGGAGCCCTGGCATAACAGTGTTTGTGTAGCTGGCCCTGAATTTTGTCCAATCGGTAGTTTTGCATGGGCCTGTGGTCTTGTGAGTGGCTTGGTACATATTGATGTGGCAATAATGTAGTGGTCACTACTGAGAAATTTCTCGGTGTTGCTTCAATGTTCATGGCGGATATTTTTCCCAAAGGACAGGTACGGACACGTATTACATGTAAAGGAGTTACCTACACGACTGGGTTGCGCTGGATCTGGATGAGAGTGAAGCCCAATGTGGGCGCAAGCTTCGCTAACTTGCGCTCACGTTTTTCTTCATATGTGTACCCCCATCAGGTGCTGGGAGCATTAAAGTCGCCAAAGATTCTGAGGGGATCCTCATTCGCGATCTTCAAGGCTCTGCTGAAGATATCTGCAAGTGTAACATTTGGTAGCATTAGGGGCAGTAAATGTTAAGCAAGTGCAATGGCCGGTCCTGTTTGCACAGCTGAAGGATCGTCGCCATTACATAGGCGAAATTTGCGCTACGACCCAAGTTACCCTGGGAGGCTGTGTAACTATATGTACACAAAGACAGCTCTGTGCATCCTGCTGGTACACCGGTTTTAAGGGTGGCCCCGTTTCCTGGTTCCTCAAGGGCCAACACAGCAGGTAACTCGGAGAAGTTGTAAGGAAGAAGTGTAGATTGGCTCGCTTGGTGCGTGCTTGAATACGCGGCATTTCCACTGTACAATTTGAATTGAGGTCGAATTGCGTCACGGATGCTCCTATTCCTGGGGGCGCCCGCCAGGATCAAGGGTAGAGTTGGTAGTTTAGAGGGGATGTTTTGAGATCCGGTGGCTCCAAGGGGAGGAGCGTCCTCAATATTGGGAATGGTGTAGGTTATCTCCTCATCGTCGTAAGCGGTATGACGCCTAGACGCTTTGAGGTGCAAGCTCGCGAAGATATTAAGCGGGCTAGCACGCTTGGTAGCGTGGGTGAGTTGAGACAACTGTGTAGCTATGATGCTTGGAGAGACTCCGTAAGCTGAATAATTTCGTCGAGTACGGAAGTAAGTGTAGTATTGATTTGCGTCTCCAATGCGGATAATCGGGAGGTAGCTTGAGTTTCAAGCGCCCGAGGTTGTGCACAGCCTGTCATGAGGGAGCGGTGTCGCCCTACGGCGCCTCTGCTGCGGGTGGCACAGAGGGGTGGTTGGGGGAATTTTGGCGGGCCTCCGCTATCATGAGGCGCTTCTAAAAATTTGCGACCTGCTCATGGAGAGCAGATATTTCTGTTTGTTGGAGGATATTGCCGCTGCTGGCGATCGAGAAGGGGAGTATGGGGAGGACTGCCCTGCCCGCCGCTCACCTGCGAGTTTTTCAGGATGACTTTCACCCAGGTTTTGGGGCCTCCGTTCTGTGGAGGTCCGGGCTGCTTCTCTGCACCGTCACCAGGACGGCGGCGCAGGATCTATTGATTCCGGTGGGCGGAGTCACAAGGTTGTTCGTTGGTGTGTCGACAACCTCGTCCTTGGGCTTGGCCAGAAAGCGCTTGCCACGCTTGCGCCTGTTCCGCTTGAATTAGGCCCGCGTTTTGGATGCGTGGTCTGGATATCGTGATATTTAGCCTTAACTGGCGGGCCCCCGTGGCATGGGCCCCGCCGCACATTGAGCACTTCGGGTTGTATTCGTGAGGAGCCCGCTCCTATCAACGAGTGGAGCCTGCTGTCTACTCGGGCCCACCTGTCCGGCGTCTGGCCGGGCAGGCGTCCGGGTGGTGCCGACATGACACATTATTTGCAGGCCCCTGATGGTTCGCTGTAGGCTTCAAGTGCGCAAGCTCCGAGTCGTAAGCACGAAACTTGGGTCGCTGTTCTGCAAAAGAAGCCGGCGGGAAAATTGTCACACTTCCGATGAAGGTAATCACGCCCTGGCATGGCTCGCCGATTCTAACGGCTGGTGTTAAGTCATCACTCCGCTGGGAACTTGCCGAGTAGAGCTCGGATTTGCGGTTCTACCTTCGTAGCGAGTTCCTTGTGCTACGTGAATGTTCCCGGACGTCATTCTTGGTGTCGACTTCCTGCAGGAGTATATGGGGCTGTTATTGATCTCCAGAGCGTCGCATCCCGTTTTCAGCCGAGTGAGCAATCGATGGGCAGACGATCAACGCGTGCCGACGTTCTTCGTGTTTCCGCTGACAGTGTAACGCTCCCGCCACGAGCCGTGTCGTAGTCGACGTCACATGCTGTGGATTACGAATGTTGAAGCGGTCGCAGAAAGTACTTGGAACACCTGCTGACCCAAGGTGTTTGTGCGGCTTGGAGTATCATACAGCTTCGTAATGGCCCATCTCCATTGCTGTTACAATTTCAGTAATGAACATCGACACCTTTTCTCGGCACTTTGTTAGCTTTTGCAGACGAACAGCAAACGTTCGGAACTGCTTCACGTCTGAGGCAGTCGAGCCGCAAATACGTCACTGGCCATATCGTTATAAATTCTGACCCTTCGTCCAATAACCAGTCAGCACTGCGGAGGCTCTTGCTTGAATTTAAGTCATGCTTCGCCAGTTCTGAGGTGCGCCAGACTTCCATCACTAGGCACAGATGACGCACTTACGATGACGCACGTCCGATACACAGCAACCTTACGCGCGTCAACGAAAGAACGCGAAGCGATTCGTACGCAAGTCCGGCAAATGTTCGACGCATCATCGAACCTTCCAACAGCGCGTGGTCATCTCCGGTCGTCCTAGTCAACAAGAAAGACGAACACTAAGTTTTTCGTTCGACTACCGGATGGTGGAACAACGTGACCAAAAAGACGTGTGCGCGCTGCCACGCATCAACGACTCATTAGGTAGGCTACGTCACGCCCAGTATTTTCCTCCCTGGATTTGAAAGCGGGTATTGGCAGATTGAGGTAGACGAGAGAGAAAGCGAGAAGACGGCCTTTTGGCCCCTGACGGCCTCTATGAATTTCGAGTACTCCTTCGGCTCGTGTTAAGTACCAGCAACTTTCGAGCGAATGATGGACACTATACTCTCTGGACTCAAGTGACAGACTTGTCTCGTGTAACTCGATGATGTAGTCGACTTTTCTGAAACGCTCCAGCAACACCTCCACCACCTGCGGAGTGTCCTAGAGGCTATTCGATCGGCAGATCTCACAATTCAAAGCGGAAAGGTGTCATTTGGTTATGAAGAGCTCATGTTCCGCGGCCACGTAGTGGGCGCCAGAGGAGTCCGACCCGATCCTGGCAAGCTTACCGCTGTAGCCACATTTCCGGCTCCTACCGACAGAAGACTTTCTGCGCTTCCTGGGCTTGTGCGCCTATTATTGACGGTTTATTAAACTTTTTGAAGGGTATTGCTTGGGCCAGTTGGTATATATTCATTGTTACGTTACTGCGCACCACTTCGAGGACGAAGACTGAAACCACACGAACACAAGCGCAAACTTACACCTAAATTTATTGGAGGACACGTAAGCTTTTATGCAATCGCGTACCATAGTAATAAACAAACAAAATGAAACATTTACAAAAAAAGGAAGATATATATATTACAATACTGATAGACATCGTGCCGAAGAATCACACCCTATCTCCTGTCCCGGCATTACATATTCAGATACGTTATTTCCTTCTGCATTAGTCCCAAGATGCCAATAACCCAGTTATCCCCCAGGCGAACAATCTCGCACGCCTAAATGATTTAACGAGTCATCTGATTACTGTGCCTAGCGACAACCTTACATTCACGGCTGGCATCCGCAATCTAGCGGATGCCAGCAAGATAGCGGGACCCTTGACTCGCCTTACAAGAGACGACACGCCATTTGTCTGGCGTAACAAGCAACAGTCTGCTATTGCCGAATAACGACAGCGTATGCAGTCAGCACCTGTTCTTGCACATTTTGACGATGATGCTGCGACAGAGGTGCATAGTGACGCCAGTAACTGGCCTCGGGTTTGTGCTCGTACAGCATCAAACGGAGAGGAAAGAGTAATAGCTTATGCCAGTCGCTCCCTGTCCCGTGCCGAGGCGAATTACTTGACCACGAAGAAAGAGTGCTGGCAGTCTTATGGGCGATCACCAAGTTTCGCCCTTACCTCTATGGTCGTCCATTCAAAGTGGTGACAGACCACTATACCCTCTGTTGGTCGCAAACAAACGTGAGCCGTCAGCACGACTGGCCCGGTGGAGCTTGCACCTCCCGGAAGTCTCGCGAAGCACGAAGACGGTGAAACGCTATTGCGTGCACCCATCATCTTGTCAGTCAAAACAGTGGATGATGACAGTTTCGTGAGCACCCTTAGCTCATCGGACTTGAGCAGACGGCAGTGAGGCGATGCAGACATTTGACCGTCAATCAATTATTTAAAGGGTCGTCGCGTAGTTGTACCACGCCATTTATCCCGCGTGTTGACGTCATTCTTGCCTCCCAGACAATTTCCTGTACAAAAACACCTGTTTTACGAGCCGTGCTTTCTCCTCATGGTTCCGAGGAACGCAGGATGACGTCCTCTTCGCTTGCCATGACGAGCCGACATGGCCACCTAGCTGCTCACGAACACTCGCCAGAGTAGGCGAGACTTACTATTGGCCCGGGCTTTCGGCAAGCGTCAAGCAGTACGTCAAAGGCTGTCGTGAATGCCAGCGCCGGAAGACATCATCGCGTAAACCGGCTGGGCTACTGCAACAAACTGACCCTCCTCATAGCCATTTCTACGAACTCTACTAGTAACTCCCCTCTGGCATTTCTAGAGCCGATGCCATATTCTCCAACTGCATGATCTCGAGCCTGCTTCTTGCCTACCTTTGCATTAAAGTCACCCATCATACACTATACTGTGTCTTTACCTTACTCATTGCTGATTCTACGCATTCGTAGAAGCGTTCAACCAGTTGATTATCATGGATGGATGTAGGCGCGTAGGCCTGTATCACCTTCATATTGTACCTCTAATTAAACTTAATTACGATACATATCACCCTCTCATTATTGCTGTCGTATTCCTCTATATTGCCAGCTATCTTTTTATGAATAGGAGCCCCACCCCTAGTTTCTCGTCTGTCAGCTAAGCCACGAATAGCTAGGACGTGTGCGTTCTTCAGCACTGTATAAGCCTCATGTGGCCACTTAACCTCACTGAGCCCTATTACATCCAATTTAACACCCTATAATTCTTCGAATAGTACGCTAGACTCGCCTCACTAGATAAAGTTCTAGCGTTATACGTAGCCAAGTTCAAATTCCAATGGTGCCTGTCCGGACCCAGAGATTCTTAGCACCCTCGCTGCCGTCGCAGGTCTGACCACCGCCTTGGTGAGTTGCTTCGCAGCCGCTGCGGCTGAGGGCCGAGGGTTAATTGCTGTATTCATGTGGGAGAAAACGGGCTACTCGTAAGTAGACGTGGAGAAGTCCTAATGGCGAAACTAAAACTGAATACTTCATAATGTGAGTCCACCCGGCATTGTACTGATGTGGAAGTAACAGATCGGATCGTGACCATAGAATGTAAAATTTAGAATTCACTAGACTTGACGAAGGAACGGCAGAAACTGATACAAGAGCCGAATAATGAACTACCTCTGAGAGGGGAAGTACAGGAATTCACAGTTTCACTTCAAATAGGTACAGGGCTTTAAACGAGGAAACCGAACTTAGCGTTGACGCAATGAATGATAATCTGACCAGTATCATTAAGTAGTGTGCAGTGGAAGTCGGGGGTACAGTCGTTAGACAGGACACTGGTAAGCTATCCCAAGAGCCGAAAAACATCATTAAGAAACGTCAAGCAATCAAAGCCTCAAATGCAACACACAAATAGAGCTGGCGGAGCTTTCGAAGTTATTCAATAGGCTTAAAGTAGCCGACATAAGAAAGTAAATATGGAGAGAATTGCGCATGCTCTAAAGAATGGAAGAAGCCTCAAAGCTATGAAGACACAAACTGTGCATAGGCAAAAATCAGATGTATGCATTAGGGACAAGGAAGGCAAGGTCACAACCAATATGAATAGAATAGTTGGTAGCGGAAGAGTTCTACAGAGATCTGTACTGCAGCCGAGACAGTAAGGATGATAACGCAAGAAGCAGTAATACCCCAGAAGATTCTGACATCCCACCAGTATTGACAGGAGAAGTAAAGAAAGCCGTAAAGGAAATGCAAAGAGGCAAAGCCGCTGGTGAGGATCAGGTGACATCAGACCTGTTTAAAGACGGTGGAGAGATTATGTTAAAAAACTGGCCACCCTGTATACGAAGTGGCTCTCCACGGGGAGGATACCAGAATCTTGGAAGAATGCCAACATCATCTTGATCAATAGGAAAGGGGGCGTCAAGGACCTGAAAAAGTACAGGCTCATCACCTTACTGTCCGTTGTCTACAAGCTATTTACAAAAGGAATTGCTAACAGAATTAATACGACATTAGACTTCAATCAACCAAAGAACCAGGCAGGATTTAGTACAGGCTTCTCAACAATAGACCATATTGTCACGTGGTCGTGACGTCGACGAAGGCAGCAGCCAGCACGTCAGAGATGAAACTCTTTATTTGGCCGAACTTGTGGCCGAAAACTGAAAGCAAGTCAAACTACAGCAATACACTGATAGCGGCGAACAGATATCGATCAACTGACAAGCGGTGAAGCGCGTCGGCATTTATACACATGCCGTCGAATATTCCAGTGTTATCGCTGCTTGTCGCGCAAGTTCTAGAATAAGCTCGAGTGTTTACGTCTTTGGCGCAATATTAACAAAACGATCTACAATAATCGCAAAGCTTCTCGAACAAAGAGGCGCGGTTTGCGCTGAGCATTGCTGACACTCTTTGTGGGCGAAAACCGAATACAGAAATGTGATATCAAGAAATGCACTTGGCAATGCCCCCCTCTGAAAAAGCATCGTCCCGATGCTTAAAACAGAACACGGTGGGGGAGGGGGGGGTGGTGGCCAATGCATGCAACAATAAATAACAGCAAAAGCAAGAAAGTACAATAAACAAGCAAAAGCAAGATAGTACAACAAAAAGCACAGCAGAAAGTACAATAAGTAAAAGTACAGTCCTCAGATTCACTAACGCGTGTAATATGGTTTGATGCGCACGGCATGGACGACTTCAGGTCGCGCACGGCGCCGCTAAGAGTTCGTAATGCCGTCAGGGACAACCTCGTAGTCGAGTGCGCCGAGGCGTCTAAGTAACCTGTACGGTCCGAAGTATCGTCGAAGAAGCTTCTCACTGTGTCCCCGTCGGCGTATTGGCGTCCATACCAATACACGGTCACCGTGTTGGTATTCCATGTGGCGTCGTCGTAGGTTGTAGCGGCGGCTGCCATTCGTCTACTGGTTGTTGATCCGTAGGCAGGCGAGCTGTCGTGTTTCTTCGGCGCTCTGTAGGTAGGTGGTCACGTCGATGTTTTCCTCGTCGGTCACGTTTGGTAACATGGCGTCGAGCGTCGATGCCGGGCTCCATCCGTAGACCAACTTGTATGGCGTCATCTGCGTCGTTTCCTGTACGGCCGTGTTGTACGCGATGGTCACGTACGGAAGGATGGCGTCCCACGTCTTGTGTTCGACGTCGACGTACATGGCGAGCATGTCGGCGATGGTCTTATTTAGACGCTCGGTGAGGCCGTTGGTCTGTGTGGTACGCGGTGGGCCGGTGGTGCCTTGTGTGGCTGTATTATAAGATCGCCTGAGTGGGGTCAGCCGCAAACGCCGTACCTCTGTCGGTGATGAGAACCTCTGGGCGCCGTGTCGAAGGACGATGCTCTCAACGAAGAACTTGGCTACCTCCGCGCCACTGCCTTTGGGCAGGGCTTTTGTTTCGGCGTAGCGGTGAGGTAGTCGGTGGCCACGACGATCCATTTATTTCCGCAAGTCGACGTTGGGAACGGCGCCAGGAGGTCCATCCCGATCTGCTAGAATGATCGCCGAGGAGGCTCGATCGGCTGAAGGAAGCCTGCTGGTCTTGTAGAGGGTGTCTTCCCTCGCTGAGAGTCTCGGCACGTCCTTACGTAGCGAGTGACGTCGGCGGCAAGGCGCGGCCAGTAGTACTTTACCTGCACTCGTGCGAGCGTGCGAGTAAGTCCGAGGTGTCCAGCCGTCAGGTCGTCGTGCAGGGCATGCAGAATTTCTGGTCGCTGTCCCGAAGGTACAACGATAAGGTAGGTGGCTCGGGCCGGAGAGAAGTTCTTCTTTACGAGGACGTTGTTGTTCAGAAAATGATGCCAATCCTCGCCTGAACACTTTTTGGACAACGATGGTCCTGCCCTCCAGGTATTTCACTAGGCTCTTCTGTTCCGGGTCGGCTCGCTGTCGTTCGGCGAAGTCGTCGGCACTTATGGCTCCCAAGATGCTGTCATCATCGTGGTCCTCGGGCGGTGGGGTCGACGGGGGCGGGAGCACGAGACAAGCAGTCGGCGTCGGAATTTTCTTCTGGACTTGTACACGACGGGAATGTCAAATTCTTGAAGTCTTAGGCTCAACCGTGCGAGGCGACCTGAGGGTCCTTCAAGTTAGCTAGCCAAGACAAGGTGTGATGGTTGCTCACAACTTCCAAGGGCCTGCCCTAGAGGTAGGGGCCAATCTTTCGCGTAGCCCAAAAGATGGCTAGGCACTCCTTTTCTTCTGTGGAATAGTTGGCCTTTGCCTTAGACAGGGACCGGCTAGCATAACTGATAACCCTTTCCAGTCCGTCTGTCCGCTGCACAAGGATGGCGTCGAGGCCTACGCTGCTTGCATCGGTGTGAATATCCGTATCGGCGTATTCGTCGAAATGCGTAAGTATCGGAGGCGTCTGCAGGGATCGTTTCAGGACGCAAACTTGCGCTGTTTGCGTCCTGAATTCGACGTCAGTCTTCGTGAGTTGCGTTAGTGGCTCGGCGATCCGTGAAAAGTCTTTGACAAAGCTTGTGTAATAGGCGCACAAGCCGAGAAATGGGCGCACGGCCTTCTTGTCGGTGGGTGGCGGCAAAGCAGCGATGGCAGCTAATTTCTGCGGGTCTCGGAGCACTCCAGTCTTGGTGATCACGTGACCAAAAAACAAGAGCTCCTCGACGCGTAGCGGCCCTTTTCTGGCTTCAGGGTGAGCCCGGAGTCCTTGATTGCTTGAAGTACGAATTGAAGTCGCTGGAGGTGTTCGTCGAAGTTCGAGGAAAACACAACGCCGTCGTCCAGGAAAACAGGGCAAGCCTGCCACTTCAAGCTAGCTAATACAGTATCCATGACTCGTTCGTAAGTCGCAGGTGCCGAGCAAAGACCGAAGGGCATGACCTTGAACTCGAACAGGCCGTCCGGTGTTATGAAGGCAGTCTTTTCTCGGTCCATCGAAGAAAAGTACTTCGCGTTGTGGAGTCGATCTAGGGCGTCGTCTATACGTGGCAGAGGGTACACGTCCTTTTTCGTGATTTTGTTCAGGCGACGACAACCGACGCAGAAACGTAGGGTCCCATCCTTCTTCTTCACTAACACCACGGGTGACGCCCACGGACTCTTTGAAGGCTGATGATGTCGTCGCGTAGCATTTCGTGGACTTGTCTCTTTATGGCCTCACGTTCTCGCCTGGTACTTTCTTCTGTTGTGATGCAATGTCTTGCGACCGGTGTCTGCCGAAGTCTGGACGACGATGAAAAGCACTTCTTCTATCGCAGAAGCAGGGTTTTGAGCTGGTCTTGCTTGATCTTCTGAAGGCTCGGGTTGACGTCAAATTTGGTTCTGGACCTCGATTCGTCGAAGCAGGTTCGGCAGCATCGAAAAGGGCGAAAGCATTGCTGGCGGCCACACATTCGTCGATGTAGGCGACCGTCGTACCAATGTTGAGGTGACTATATTCCGGGCTGAAGTTTGTCAGTACTACCTTCGCTCTAGCGTCACGCAACTCGGCTATACCTCTTGAGACACCAATTTGCGGTTTCAGAGTAGGTGCTGATCGCCCTCAATGAAGTCTTCAAGGTTGGCAGGTTTTTCGGTTCCGACGGAAATAATGACGCTGGAGCGCGGCGGAGCGGTCACCTGCTCTTCTATACATTCAATGCACAGTTCCCTGGCGTCGCGTGGGGCGGGAGCGCTTTGTCTGACGTTGTGTTTCGACTCAGACCTCAGGTCGATGAGGCGCCGTGGTCACTTAGGAAGTCCATTCCAAGTATCACAACCCTGGTGCAGTTTGTAGCATTACATAGCTCGCAGGATAAGTCCGGTTATTGATGGTGACTCTCGCGGTGCAGACTCCCGCCGGAGTTATCAGATGGTCCCCAGCGGTCCGGATTTCAGGGCAATGCCAAGCGGTCCTAACTTTCTTCAATCTTGTGGCGAATGGTCCACTGACGACGGAATAGTCGGCTCCATTGTCGACGAGAGCGGCGACGTTGTGGCAGTCGAATTGTACGTCGAGGTCGCTAATCCGTCGTCTTGCGTTACGGTTAAATCGCGGCGTCGTGTCACGACTAGGTCGGCTTGTCCCGCTGCTTTCTACGCCACGTCAACAGGTCTTCTTTAGGGACCGAGGCTTTCTCGTCAGGGCTTCGTCTGCTTCACGTCGTGTTCTGCAGGTCTCGTCGCGTAGTCGTCGGCGGCGCCGCGGAGGATCTTCAGCATTTCGTCGTACAGCAACCGCACCTCTATCGGCTGATGCCCTTAGTTTCCCGGATACGGGCTAGGCGCCGGCCCCGGCTTGGTCCAGTGTGCTGCCGACGGTGGGTGACATGTAGCGACCGGACGACGGCGAGCGGGAGGTCGTCGTTCTTGCCACTGTGTTCCGGTGAGGTAGTCGTCGATGTCACGAAGCCGTTCGCCTGACTGCGGGCGCGGCGTTGGCGGCGAATCCGCTTAGCCCCATCTCTCGGTACTGCCAGCGGCGGTACGTATGGCCGGCATCCCCGCAGTGGTAGCAGAGCGGGCGGTTGTCAGGGGTGCGCGAAACGTCGGTCTTTCGGGAGGTGTAGCTTTGGCCTGCAGGCGGGCGGGATGGCGTCGGAGGTGGCGGCTATGTGTGGCGACGGAACCGCGACGGCGCCGGGCGTTGCTGGTTGCGCGGTGTGGCGACAGCATGGCGGCAACGGCAGCATTGCTCATGCCTTCCGGCTCAGGTTGCGGCGGTGCCGCACCTCCACCGAATGCTGAAGTTCCTCGCGAATGACGTCGGCTATGCAATGCACCTGGGTTGCGATGCAGGAAAATCTTTCGGAGCTCTTCGCGCACGACCGCCCTTATCGTCTCACGCAAGTCGTCAGAGCCCAGCGCATGTGCTTCCCCGCAGTGCGTCGTCGGCATGCGGCGGTCGTATTGCCTCGTACGCATTTCTAGGGCCTTTTCAATCGTTGGGGCCTCCGAACTGAACTCCATGACTGTCTTGGGCGGGTTGCTTACAAGTCCGGCAAATAGCTCTTATACTAAGTACGGTAAAAAGTTGGGCGAGTTGCTATTTGTTCATGATGACTGAGGGGCGCGAGAAAACGGCACACAACGAAAAGAGCGCGTCGTCCCGTGTACTTCTTTTCGTTGTGTGCCGTTTTCTCGCGCCCCTCAGTCATCATGAAAGAGCTCTTGCTTCACTGCCCGCATCAGGAAGCGAAGCTGTTTTTCTTCGGACATAGCGGGGTCGGCATGCCGGATCATCGGGTCATTCTTCGGTGTACAGTACGGTCCACTTTTAGAGGGAACACGCGAGCGCGCGGCCGGCGGTACGCGGAGCGCCAACTGCTGGCGAGATTTGGAAACCTGGAGCATGCGCATAAAGGCGCAAGGGCGGTGCTTGCCGCCGTCGTCTGCTACTTACCGCCCCTGCGCTTGCCGTGCGCTGGATAGCGCGTTCGTTTTTCTGCGGCGCGATTCATGCCCCTGTGCTCTCCCTGCGGCTCGTCGGGTAATCAGCGCGCAGAACAAAAAAAAAGTACCGTTCGTTTATTGCTGTGGTTTCTCGGCAGCTTTGACGCGATTCCATTGATGGCCACAGCGGCTGAATTTCGATTACGGGCGAAATGCAAAGAAAAGCCATGTGCTTATAGTATTTAGAAGCACGTTAAGGAAACACTTGCGATTGAAACTAGTTCGAAGTCTCCCAATACGGCGTGACACCGAATGATATCCTTGTTGTGGCTTGAAATACCCCAGGAAATGTTAGTTATAACTCTCGTGATTTTTTTAATCGTTAAGGCAACATCGCCAGAATATGCGATGACGTGCACTTTTACGAAAATTATTGCGTTTCACCACACACGCGCGATGAAAAATGGTGTGCGTGGAACGACGTGGAGTAACAAAGAAGACAAAATTTATTCGTCGTATTTGTGTGACAGAGTATAGGTGAGCCAGGCCAGATCTATAGCCTCGAAACATTTTAAAAATGCAAAGCTAATGAAACATGTCTCTGCCCTGTGAAACGCGAAATAAAATGCAGATCTGTGCAAGCAAAGTAGGACCAAGCGCGACATACCAGGCATTGAAAAAAAAATTACACTCGTAATGCCGATGATTACGCTGGTAATCGCAAAAAAAATAATAGGCTGTTTAGCACTCGGGCTTTTGGTTTCATCGTTTTGGGGTGTCTAGAGAAATGTGTGGTGGATCCTGGGTCTTCCATTCTCATATGAACCTAAGTCACTTCGTGCTCCAATAGCGTGCCCTAGACTTCGTTCAGTAACGGGTGACGTCACCTTCAGCGTCGACTACGGCCTTCATCCTTTCAGGCAGAGACCTGTACAGTGCTTCTGTGAAGGATGAGTCGCACTTGAGCCGCTCCCACTCTTCGTTAACCGCAGCCCAGAGGTCATCCGCAGATTTTCCATGAAGACCTAGACGGGAAAGAGACGTCTTCATCCTTCCCCACACATTTTCTATTATATTCAATCAGGGGACTGTGGGGGCCACATGAGCACAGTCACTCCGCGCTGCTGTAGTAGGCGATCGACCTTTTGGCGGTGTGCACCGGCGAGCGGTCGTGCTGAAAAATGCAGTCATGCTGCGGTGTGATGTGACTGGTGATGTGCGGGAGGCCGACGGTGTCCAGATATTTCTGTATTTGTCCGCTGTGAAGGCCCCTTGTATGCGCACGAGGGGTCCGAGGCCGTCACGGGTGATGCAGCCCCAACGCTCACCACAGTCCGTCCTTGCTGCTACTCGCTGAACAAATTCAGGCCTGAACCTATATAGTAACAAACACGAACGAAAAAAAAAGTTGTAGAAGGCTGTATTGTGCAGCACTCTTGTCTTGCAATGCCAATCATGTTATAACGGAAGGAACTACGAGCCGAAACAGCAAACTTAACATTATTATTACGGCGAAAATGCTGAGGCCCGGATACTTAATTTAGGTGCATTTTAAAGAACCTCAGGTGGTCCAAATTCCCGGAGCCCACCACTATGGCGTCACTCGTAATCATGTCGTGGTTTTGGGACGTTAAACCCCGGATAATATTAAGATTATTAATACGAAATTCAGGGTTTCATTCTCGGCCGCAGATACCTTGATATTTCTGGTGCAAACATGTTTTCCAACCCACGCATGTGGCAAAATGGGCGTATGATAAGTAGCGTATAATTTCTAAACGAGTTCCGGTCGCGGCGCTTGGGTGCGTTAAAACTCAAATTTACAGTTGCTTTACCATGGAAGTTGTAGCAACGTTCGGGAACTAGAGAAGATTTAAGAGAATTCGAGCATACCGAGTTCTATCTGGACGCCAGACACGGGCCCTCTGATCCCATTTGGTCGTGAACGTGCACTCGTCGCTGAAGACCACTCGGCCCCAATCGTCAGGGGACCACGCTTCATGCCGCTGGTAAACGACAGGCGCTTTGACTTGTTCACGTTCGTCAGTAGCGGTTTTTGCACTGCCATCCTGCTCTTCAGTCCTGCTTCAGCCAGCCGTCGCTTCACAGTTGTTTTTGAAGCGGTCAGTTGAAAACACTGGCGTATTTCACTAACTGAAGCTCGAGGGTTTGTCAGCAACATATGCAACGATATTCATATCGTCTTCCTGAGTTGTCACTCGTGGCCTTGGTTTCCGAGGGGCGTCCTTGATCCTATTTTCATCTCTGAAGGCCTGGATAATTCTATTCACGGTCTTAAGTGGCCTCTTCACCATGGCAGCGACGGCGCGCTGGCTGTATTCTTTAGTGTAGAGCTCGACTATGCGAAGCCTTTCGTCCTCAGGTACCCTGGCCATGCCACTTTTAAGAACTAGCACAGCCAAAATGCGATCAGCAAGGAAATGCGCCCCCAGCTGTGGAATTCTGTGAAAGCAATAACGAAGCCAGCACTTGCGTAACCTAGTGTCAGCGCTTATCAAAAAGTTAATCGTAAGCTTTCCACATACTTTTCGAACCAGCCAGCCGCTTTTGATAAGACAGGAAATCTGATGGTTGATGCAGCGAGCATAGCAAGCTTGTCTTTCCAACCATAAATATATACAAAGGCGCTAGCGCGCGCCGAGTGCGGGGGCGGAGAAGTAGCAGACGACGCGGGCACGAACCGCCCTTGTTATTCTATGCGCATGCTCCACGTTTCCAAATCTCGCCAGCAGTTAGCGCTCCGCGGACCGCCGGCCGCGCGCTCGCGTGTTCCCTCTAAGAGTGGACCGTACTGTACATCCCAATGCTTTCGTTCAGGAGCTGTACGCGGGTCTCCAACAGGGTTTCGGCTCTTTTCTTGCGGACGACGCTGCCGAAGGTGTCCAGAAATGCGGCGCGAAAAAGGTCCCAGGTCGTCAGCGTGGCTTCTCTGTTCTCGAACCATGTCTGAGCGGTGTCTTCTAGGGCGAACTACACGTGCCGTAGTTTATCTTCACTTGTCCAATTGTTGAAAACGGCGACCCGGTCGTACCTTTCCAGGCATTTCTCCGGATCTTTTAGCGATGACCTGTGGAAGGTTGGCATCTCCCGGGGCTGATGTAGCCGGATCGATGTTGGGGCTACTGGGGTGGTCATCGTTACAGTCCAGGTCACAGCGTTATGTTTCCTGGCGTTGCCGCGAAGGGTCCGTACTCTGGCTTGAGTCCTAGCTGCCGGCGGCTAGTTCGGCGGTCTGGGATGTCTTGAAGTTCTTCTTTTTGACTACTTGGACTTGGATCCCGACTGCGTGTGGCGTCCGGAACATGGACGAAGCAGCACCTCCACTAGATGTCACGTGGTCGTGACGTCGACGAAGGCAGCAGCCAGCACGTCAGAAATGAAACTCTTTATTTGGCCGAACTTGTGGCCGGGAAACTGTAAGTCAAACTACAGCAATACACTGATAGCGGCGAAGAGCGTCGACCGTCGATCAAATGACAAGCGGTGAAGCGCGTCGGCATTTAGACACATGCCGTCAATATTCCAGTGTTATCGCTGGTTGTCGCGCAAGTTCTAGAATAAGCTCGAGTGTTCACGTCTTGCGCGAAATCTTAACAAAACGGTCTACAATAATCGCGAAGCTTCTCGAGCAATGAGGCGCGGTTTGCGCTGAGCATTGCTGACACTCTTTGTGGGCGAAAACCGAATACAGCAAAAGTGATAACAAGAAATGCACGTCGCAATATTCATACTATCAATCATGTGATAGAGAAATGCGCGGAATACAACCCACCCCTATACATAGCCTTCATAGATTACGAGAAGGCATTTGATTCGGTGGAGACATCAACAGTCATGCAGGCACTGCGGAATGAGGGCATCGACGAAGCCTTTATAAACATAATGGAAAACTACAGCGTATTCACAGCCACTATAGTCCTCCATAAAGACAGCGAAAGAATCCCAATCAGAAGGCGTACGGCCGGAAGACACGATCTCTCTAATGCTATTCACCGCGTGTTTACAGGAGGTTTTCAGGGCCCTAGATTGGGAAGAATTAGGGATAAGATTAATGGAGAGTATCTCAGTAACCTGCGATTCGCTGATGACATTGAATTGATGAGTAACGCGGGAGACGAATTACAGGTCATGATTACTGAACTGGATACGGAAAGTAGAAGCGTAGGTCTGAAAATTATTATGCATAAAACTAATGTGGAAAAATCTTGGCAGAGAACAGCGCTTTGCGATAGGTGGCGAGACATTGGCGGTTGTAAAGGTGTACGTCTACTTACGGCAGGTAGTAACCGCGGAGCCGAACCATGAGAGTGAAATAACTAGAAGAATAAGGATGGGATGGGGCTCATTCGGCAAGCATTATCAAATCATGAATGGTAGTCTACCACTATCCCTCAAGAGGAAGGTATATAAGAGCTGCATCTTACCGGTGCTTACCTACGGAGCAGAAACCTGGAGACTTATAAAGAGGGCTCAACATAAATTGAGGACGACGCAGCGAGCGATGGAAAGGAAAATGATAGGCGTAACTTTAAGAGACAGGAAAGAGCAGAGTGGTCAGGCAACAAAGGGGGGTTGGGGATATCATAGTTGAAATCAAGAACAGAAATGGATATGGGCCGGGCACGTAGCACGTCGGCAGGATAACCGGTGGTCATTAGGGGAGCTGACTGGATTCCAAGAGATGGCAAACGCGTGAGGCGGAGACAGACAATTAGGTGGGCAGATGAGATTAAGAAGTTTATAGGTATAACGTGGTAGCAGAAAGCACAGGACCGGGTTGATTGGTGGAACATGGGAGAGGCCTTTGCCCTGCAGTGGGCGTAGACAGGCTGATGATGATGATGATGATAAGCCTTTGACCAAGTTGGCATGGACCTTATCGGCTCTTTCCTGCCTACCGACGGCAACAAATGGGTGATTGGCACAACTGACTATCTGACAACGCGTGCCGAGACAGACAATCCCACGCGCCACGGCTTCCGAAATAGCGTAGTTCTTCATGTGCCACATCGTACTGGGTCAAGGTGCTCCCTCTGCAGTCATAACAGCTTTCACTGCCCTGCTCATGGGTGAAGTTTTTCGACTAAGCATCACTAAACATCGAAAGACGACTTCCTACCATCCGCAGAGCAACTGACTTACCGAGCGACTAAATAAGACAGTCACAGACTCCATGTACATCGACGTCCAACACAAAACATGGGATTGCATTTTACCTTATGTGATGTTCGCTTATAAAACCGCCGTTCAGGAGACAACGCGATTCACACCATTTCGCCTTCTCTACGGCCGCGAAGTTCAGACAATGTTGGACGCAATGCTTCCTTGTCAAGACGCTGATCAGTTAACAACTGACGCCGAAGAATTGGCACAGCGTGCCGAGGAAGCTCGCCAGCTCGCGCGTCTGCACTCGGTCTGTAGCAACAGGCAGATGCACAAGCTTCAACGTCCGCCACCGAGACGTGTTCTTCAGTCCATGAGGCAAAGCTTGGGTGTGGACTCCTGTTCGCCGTCGTGGCCTCTCGGAAAAGTTGCTCAGCAGATACTTCGGTCCGTATAAAGTGTTACGCCGCGTGAGTGATGTAAACTACGAAGTGGTTCCGGACGCTGCGTCGTCAACGCGAACACAGCGAAGACAATCGAGCTCCGACATAGTTAATGTCGTGCGCAGGAAGCCTTTTTTTTGCGCGTTCATTATTTCTCCTAACGTTCATTTTCATTGTGATAGCAATTATATGGACACTCTCGGCTGATTTTTGCCGTCGCTGTCGTGCCCCGGGTGTGGATATGTATGCATGCATGTATATATATATATATCTATTTGTTAAGCGGTTTATTGGACGGGACTCGGCGACAATTCGCTATGGCGACAGTCCAGGCCAAAGCACGGGCTCCGAGAGCGAGCGGCGTTTATGAGAGGACGACCCACTAGGAGCCGCTGGAGAACGCAACCGTTTAACAGTACCAATTGCTTCGCCACAATTACCCCGGGTACGAAAAGGGAGCCGTCCGGCGACCTAACAGCTCGTCACTATGAGTGGGTCATAGTAGGCCTTGAGGCGCTCCACGTTGACTATGTCGCGCCCTCGACGGCGCATGTCCGAAGCTGGTTCGATGGGTTCGATCAAGTAGTTGACCGGGGATGTGCGCTCGACGACCCGGTATGGGCCTTCGTATTTCGGCAGCAGTTTTGAAGAGAGGCCACTTGCAGTGGTAGGGACCGAGAGCCATACGAGCGCTCCAGGGAGAACTGGGCTCAGAAGTGGTGGTGCCGTCGCGAATGCTCTTCTGCAGCTCTTGTTCCTGCGTCGTAAATGTCTTGGCAAGCTCGCGACACTCTTCAGCAAGCCTGGCTGTGTCAGAAATAGGCGCACACTCAGATGGATCCGGCTTGTATGGAAGTATCGTGTCGATGGTGTGCGACGGGTGCCTTCCGTACAGTAAGAAAAAGGGTGAAAAACCAGTAGTGCTCTGAGGGGCGGTATTATAGGCGTAGGTGACGAAGGGCAGAATGGCATCCCAATTGGTGTGATCAGCGGCGACGTACATTGACAGCATGTCGCCGAGCGTGCGGTTAAAGCGTTCGGTTAGGCCATTCGTCTGCGGGTGGTAAGCAGTAGTTTTGCGGTGAACAGCATGGCACTCTTTCAGAATGGCTTCCACGACTTCCGATAAGAAGACACGGCCTCGATCGCTGAGAAGCTCTTGGGTGGACCGTGACGCAGTATGAATCTGTGTAGTAGGAAGGAGGCAACATCGCGCGCTGTAGCCGCTGGGAGGGCGGCGGTTTCGGCGTATCGCGTTAGATGGTCAACAGCGACGATGGCCCAGCGGTTACCAGCCGAAGTCAGAGGAAGGGGTCCATACAAATCGATGCCCACGCGCCCAAACGGACGGTTAGGGCAAGGTAATGGTTGTAGACCTGCTGGCGACACGTGCGTTGCAGGTTTTCGGCGTTGGCAATCGAGGCAGGAGCGAACGAACTTCTGCACGTAGCGGTACATCCCACGCCAGAAGTATCGTTGTCGTATGCGGTGGTAAGTTTTGGATACCCCAGAGTGCGCGCATTGCGGGTCAGAGTGGAAGGCTTCGCATATTTCAGAACGCAGACTGCGGGGTATTACTAGTAGCCACTGGCGGCCGTCGGCGTTGTAATTGCGTCGGTGCAGGAGGTCGTCACGAACGGCGAAATGGTGGGCTTGACGACGCAACGCGCGAGTGGATGGTGTTGCCGACGGATCAGTGAGCAAGTCGATCAGCGAGGTGATCCATTTATCCTTGCGCTGTTCGGTAGCGATGGTGTGAACGTTGATTGAAGCAACAGCCATGTGAGATACTGAGCAGGGGGCATTGTCGTCAGGCAAGGGAGAGCGCGAGAGGGCGTCGGCGTCAGCATGCTGGCGTCCGTTGCGGTACAGCACGCGGATGTCGTAGTCCTGCAGGCGAAGTGCCCAGCGGGCGAGACGGCCTGAGGGATCCTTCAATGACGACAGCCAGCATAGTGCATGATGGTCGGTGACGACATCAAATGGGCGACCATACAAATAAGGTCGAAACTTTGTAAGGGCCCATATGATCGCCAGGCACTCTTTTTCCGTGACTGAGTAATTGGTCTCGGCTCTGGTAAGCGTACGGCTTGCGTATGCCACGACATATTCGGGGAACCCTGGTTTGCGCTGCGCAAGGACAGCGCCGAGGCCTACACCGCTGGCGTCCGTGTGTACCTCCGTTGGGGCCGTAGGATCGTAGTGGCGTAGTGGGAGGACGTCAAAAACGACGGAGCTTTGCGAACGCGTCGTCACACTCGGACGACCACGAATTTAGGGGTCCGTTACTTCCAAGGAGCTTCGTCAGCGGCGATATGATGGTGGCAAAGTTTCGTATGAAGCGTCGAAAGTACGAACACAGTCCTACGAAACTGCGCAGTTCTTTTACGGTCGTAGGTTTGGGAAATTCGGCCACGGCCCGAAGCTTGGCCGGATCAGGAAGGATTCCGTCCTTGGACGACGTAGCCGAGGATTGTCAGCTGCCGTGCTGCAAATCGGCACTTCTTCAGATTCAGTTGGAGGCCGGCGTTGCGCAAACGCGTCAAAACATGCCGCAGACGTTGGAGATGCGTGGAGAAGTCCGGAGCGAAAACCACGACGTCGTCGAGGTAACACAAGCACGTGTGCCATTTCAAGTTGCGCAGAACGGTGTCCATCATGCGCTCGAAGGTCGCGGGCGCATTACACAGACCAAACGGCATGACGTTGAACTCGTACAAGCCGTCGGGCGTGACAAAGGCTGTCTTCGGTCGAGCGTCATCCGCCATGGGTACTTGCCAGTACCCCGAGCGCAAATCAAGAGACGAAAAGAATTCGGCTCCTTGCAGGCTGTCAATCGCGTCGTCGATTCGCGGCAGCGGATAAACATCCTTGCGAGTGATCTTGTTGAGCCGTCGGTAGTCCACACAGAACCGCACGGAACCGTCCTTCTTCGCAACGAGAACAACGGGAGAGGCCCATGGGCTGTCCGAGGGTCGAATAACGTCGCGTCGAAGCATATCGTCCACTTGCTCGTTAATGACCCGGCGTTCTGCGGGAGACACGCGATATGGACGTTGCCGCAGTGGTGGTTGGGCGCCGGTGTCGATGCGATGCGTAACAGCGGAAGTGCGGCCGAGAGAAGTTTGCCCGACATCGAAAGAAGAACGAAATTCTTCCAGCAGGCACAGAAGTTGGGAACGCTGGACCGATGTGAGGTCGTCAGCAATGGAGGACCTAAACACATCAGCAGGTGACGAATCGGACGCGGAAACAGCACTGAGCGTACCGGAACTGGGACAGTGCGTGTCATCGGGTGCGTCCATAACTTGTGCGTCTTCGAGGGGTTCCACTCTGCCAAGACATTCCCCTCGCACCAACGTAACAATGTATGGAGATGGGTTGTTAACAAAAATAGCGGTGCTGCCCTGAGTGACTTGGACGGTCGCGAAAGGTACCAGCAAGCCTCTCCTTGTGCAAACGTGGTCAGATGGCGAAATGAGCGCAATGGTGTCGGAGAGACGGCGCAGTCGACTGACACAGCCGTCGACGAGTTTGGAGGCACTTTGGTATCGTCTTGACGAGGATCTTGCTCGATACCGATGAAGTGTCTGCCGGCGTCAGATCTGAGAACGGGGAGAGCGATTTCGGCTTGTGCGCAATGAATTACCGGCGTCGTGCGGGAGAGAAAATCCCATCCCAGGATGACGTCGTGAGAGCATGCAGAAATTATAATGAACTCGACGTCGTACAAAACGTCCTGAATGACGACGCGAGCTGTGCATATTGCTGTAGGATGAATACTCTGGGAGCTCGCTGTACGGATGGACATCCCAGAAAGTGGCGTCCTCACTTTTCGCAGTAATCGGCTCAATTTTTGGTCCATAACGGATACGCGGCTCCAGTGTCGACAAGGGCAGATGCGGGAACACCGTCGACAAACACGTCTATCACGTTCGATGGGCTTCGCTGAGGGCTTTCGCAGTTCGATAGCATCGCAGCCCTTGCCTCCTGGACTGCGACGACTAGTTTTCCTGGTCGCGAAGCGACCGGACGTGGGCGCATCGGCGACAGTGAGCGACGTCGTGGAGACGGAGAGCGCCGAGTAGATGGAGCTTGGCGTGACGTCCGGCGACAGAGGCGTAGGTGGGGCGTAAAATGTGCGGTTTGATACTGGATGGTGGCGGGCGACACGACTTGAGGCGGTTGGACGCGATTGCAGTAACGCGCCACGTGGCCGGCGTAACCGCATGCGAAGCAATATGGGGCGGTTGTCAGGTGTGCGCCATCGGTTTGCTGGAGCAGGGCCCGCCCATGGCGCAGAACGTGATTGACGGGGTGGCGACTGATATGACTGCATCGTTGGCTGCAGTCGTGGCCTCTGCATGACGTCGGCGTAGGTAGCCGGCACAGCCGCTTCGAAGGACTGATGTCTAGGGGCGCTTCGGCGTAACTGTGTGGGCTGCCGCGGGTATTACTGGGGACGTCCTGGCGACAACTGGGCGTACTGAGTGGTGCAGGAGCTGGATGGTGCGGTGGTAATCAGGCATGACCTCCGCGATTTCCTGCTCAATCGCTCGACGGAAGGGAGGGAGAAGAGTCGTTGACGGCTGTTGAACGTACTGAGGTTGAGCAAATTCCAGCAGCGAGAACTGGCGCGCAATTTCCTCGCGCACGAATGACTTCACCTCTGGCGAGCAAGGCGGAGTGGTCGGAGATGGTCGACAAGCCAGCGAGCTCGGCGTCGCGGGATGGAGAGCGACGGGTCATCGACCGCTGCCGGAGCAGCTCCTTCGTAGCTCTGGCAGAGCGTGATGACCTCGGCCACTGTGCTGGGTTTTTGGCGAGCAGCATCGTGAAGGCATCGTCGTCGATGCCTTTCATAATGTGCCTCATCTTGTCAGATTCCGACATGGTGGCGTCGGCTTTCTTACACAAATCGAGGATGTCTTCAATGTAGCTGGTAAAGGTTTCACCGGCCTGCTGAGCTCGTTCTCGCAAACGCTGTTCGGCCTGCAGCTTACGAACGGCAGGGCAGCCAAACACGTTTATGATGGCGGTCTTGAATTCGGGACCACGTCGTAAAATCGGATGCGTGGTTGTTGTACCACAGGCCGGCCACCACCCGCGAGGTAGAAACCAAGTTGGTCAATTTTCCCACCTCGTCCCATTTATTGGGGACACTCACGCGTTCATAGATCGCGAGCCAGTCCTCCACGTCGGTTCCCATCTGCGCCAGTGCAGACTGGGGGGTCGCGGATACGAGGGACAACCGGGGCAGGAGGTCGCGTAGGCGGAGGCGTCTGCTGTGCGGCGTCTTTGAGGCATGGTAGCTGGTAGGGTACGGGATCGAAGCTCCAGAGGCCTCGGAATGGGAGCACAGCACTGTCCACCAATTTGTTAAGCGGTTATTGACGGGACTTGGCGACAATTCGCTATGGCGACAGTCCAGGCCAAAGCACGGGCTCCAGAGCGAGCGGCGTTTACAAGAGGACGAACCCGCTAGGAGCCGCTGGAGAACGCAACCGTTTAACAGTTACCAATTTCTTCGCCACAATATATATATATATATATATATATATATATATATATTATATAGTATATATTAATATATATATATATATATATATATATATAAAAGGCACGAAAATAAAGCAGAAGAATCCCGAAGCACCGACCGGGGATTCGAACCATCGCTCCCGAGCCGCTGCATTACGCAATTCAATCTGCCCCATGCATTCGCCGTCGAAATAACGGCGACCTATTTATATACACCATTTACGGCTGGTGGTAAGCAAATCTCGGAGGAGCTTGAGCGTGTTTTATATCGCGGAACGCTCCGAATTTTCTTTCAATTTGAAACTGCTCTTGAGGCACGCACGACAATGTGGCCCTTTTCTGTACCCACTCGTGATGTGGAGAAAAAAAACAAAGAACACCGGGTACACCTTGCATTAGACGCCCCCGTGTGGCAAGAAACGCAGGGGTCACTCCACGCGCAGCAGTTTAAAAGAAAAAAATCACAGCATGTCCACGGAGTGAATGATGAGTGGGCGAAGCTGCGGAGGTTCATCGGTAAACCGTGAATCTTCCGCGAATTCTGCCCAGTACATCATCACCGACGTGAGATCGGGCGCGTTTATACTAAAGTTTCGATGAGTTATGACGACGTGCAGCTCACTTTAATTTTACATGTACGCTGTGAATTTTCATTGTTTAGAAAACCATTGCTTTAGAAAACACCTTGCGTCTTTCGTTAAGCAGTGGCGTCTTTTTCGTTTTGCTTTAGAAACATCTGGCGTTCATTTCGTATTGTTTTTACAAAACATCTGGCGTCTTTCGTTGGTTTATTTCATCAATCAACGGCGTTTTGAACAAAATTTTATTGTTTAATCACGCACAGGAGAAATCTCACCAGGCACTACTTGGAGGTAAACAATGGCTGCTAATGGGAATGAGAGACAGAAGAAGTCGGCTTTAGCTAACACTTACACTTCTACAGAGACAGAAGAATTCGGCTTTAGTTAACGCGCACGCTGCGAATTTTTTATTGTTCACAAACGGCACAGGAGAAATCTCCCACCGGCACCACCTTGGAGGTCAAAGGGTAAGACTTGTTACTCACTACTACGAGCACGACGAGGGACGAACGGGTGCCGCCTTAAGGAGCTTCGCCCCTAAAAGAAATCTAAGAGCATCTGATTCCTCATTATCGACATTGGCAGACGCAACGCTCCTAATTTTCTTTCAATATTGTTACGCGCGAAGGCGACTGAGACGTTACGGCTGAAGGGCCGTTTATTAGGTCGCGAAGGTGAGCGCAGGAGCGGCCAACAGGTTGTATCCCTCAGCGTCGTCGTCTTTTCCCTAGCTGCAGCTCGGGGCGGCCAGCACGTTCACCTCTTCTTCGTTGTCCTCGCAGGTACGCGCCGACGAAGCCCGCCGGCGATTTCATTGATTCATCTTGGTGTGCACAACTTCAAGCGAGCGAACATGAACGGCTTGGGTTTTAGCAGTTCTTTTACCACTTTTCGTGAGGCGAAGCTACTATGTACGTGACCTCCGTGAGTTTCTTAATGACAACAAACGGTCCGTCATATGTGGCCAAGAACTTTTGGCGTAACCCACGTCTCCGTACTGGAGTCCATAGCCACACTAAATCGGCCGGAACGATAAGTGCAGTACGATGGCGGATGTCGTAGCGTGCTTTGGATTTGTCCTTGCGATGCCAACGTGCGTAGTACGAGCAATACGACGCGCCTCTTGCCCAAGGCAGAGTGTTTCGGGCGACAGAGATGTTTTCGTGCGTAGAGAAAGGCAAAACTGTTGTCGAGTGTCTGCCGTGGCGGGCGTGCATACATCAAGAGAAAGGACTATACCAGTTGTCTCGTGCTTAGCGGTGTTGTACGCGTACGTTATGAATGGTAGCACGTCTTCCCGGTTCTTGTGGTCGGACGAGACATACATAGAGAGCATATTTACAATTGTTCGATTGGTGCGCTCCGTGAGCCCATTTGTTTGCGGGTGCTATGGCGACGAGTGCCGCAGGTGGGACTCACACAATCGAAGTAGCTTTTCTACGATATCCCCCGTAAATTGTCGTCCACGATCACTTGATGTTCACATGAGGTGGGCCATGTCGGAGGATAACGTGTTGCAACAGGAACACCGAGACGTCGATGGCAGCTGCGGAGGGCACGGCTGCCGTCTCGCAGTAGCGTATGAGGTAATCGACACATACAATTACCCAGCGATTGCCTTGCGCTGATTTTGGAAAAGAGGCCCACGAGGTCAATGCCCACTTGTTGGAGAGGTGTGCTTGGAGGTGGCACCGGCTGTAGGAGACCCAGCCGGAGCAAGCAGATGGGCGTTTGTGGCGCTGACATTGCGTGCAACTGACCACATACACCTCGATAGACTGTCTCATTCCAGGCCACTAATAACGTTCCTTAGTGCGGTAGAGCGTCCGCGCAGAAGCTAGATGTCCGGACGTAGGATCGTCGTGCGAATCGCTGGCCGAAGGCTTTCCGGCACCACCAGGAGGAAACGTGCGCCAGTGCTCGATAAGGTCTTCTTATACAAAAGTCCATCGCGTACACAAAAACTGTGTGCTGTAGGAGCTGTGAAGAGCAATGCTAATTTAGTGTCCTTTCGGCTGTTCGTCCTTGAAAGTGCTGAGGTCTGGAAATTTGGGCGACACGGAAGCCACAAGGTGGTCGAAATCATCGGCGTCACACTCGGTAGTGCTGAGTGGCATACGTGAAAGGCAGTCCGCATCAGCGTGTCCTAGACCACTCCTTATACGATGATGATGAAGCTATATTCTTGGAGCCGAAGCGCCCAGCGTGCGAGACAGCCACAAGAGTCACGAAGGTTCACAAGCCAACACAATGAGTGGTGGTCAGTGATGACTGTGAATGGGCGCCCATACAGGTAGAACGAAACCGCTGAATCGCAAATACTACCGCGAGGCATTCTTGTTTTGTAACAGCGTAATTCTGCTCTGGCCTACTCAGGGAGCGACTTGCGTATGCAATCACGTGTTCGCAGTTACCGTAGCGTTGAACTAGAACGGCGCCAATTCCTATGCCACTGGCACCTGTGTGACGTTCTGTTGGAGCTGAAGGGTTGATGTGTTGAAGAACAGGCCCGTGACGTCAGGAGGAACTTCAGTTGACGAAAAGAGGAGCCGCACTCCGGAGTCCACTCAAAGGGAATGATCTTTCGTAGCAGACATGTCAGCGACACGCGACGTCGGCGAACTTAGGTATAAAGCGACGAAAATAGGAGCAAAGCCCAAGAAAAACTACAAAGATCCTTAACAGAGCGCGGTGCACTGAATGCTTCAACGGCTGCTGTCTTCTGGGGATCTGGGCGGAATGCCATCCTGATCGACGAGGTGTCCGAGCACAAGGATTTCGCGGTCTCCGAAGTGCACTTCTTTGAGTTTAGAACAAGGCCAGCGTTTCTGATACAGTTCAGTACAATATCGAGACGTGAATTGTCTTCGCTGAGGTGCGGCCAAAGATGACAACGTCGTCGAGATAGCGCATGCAGATGTTCCACTTCAAGCCTCGAAGGAATAGTGTCCATAAATCTCTCGAAAGACGCCGCAGCGTGGCACAGCCCAAATGGCGTCACGTTGAATTCGCAAAGGCCGTCAGGGATTACAAATGCACTCTTTTTCTTATCCTCAGGATGCATCGGAATTTGCCAGTAGCCGGATCGTAGGTCTAGCGTAGGAAAAGTAAGAGACCGAATGAAGGCAGTCGACGGCATCATCAATACGTGGAAGTGGGTACACGTCCTTTTTCGTTAGAGCATTCAATCGGCGATAGTCGACGCAAAATCTCCAAGATCCACCTTTCTTTTTAACAAGAATCGCTGGGAGCTGCCATGGACTCGCCGACTCTTGTATGACTCCTTTTTTCATAATTTCTTGCACCTGCTCGTTAATAATCTGACGCTCCGTTGGCGAAACGCGGTATGACTTCTGTCTAATCGGATTTGCCGAACCCGTGTTGATGGTATGACGTGCCCGAGAAGCAGGGATCGAGGGAACTTTGTCCATCTGCGCAAAGTCCGAATACAGAGACGTGCTTCGAAAGCACATCCACCAACGTTCGGCGTTCACATCGTACTCAGCGACTTATTCGCCATTGACAGAAGAGCCGTTTCCGAACTGTGACTGTGATGTTCTTCCGGCACATCTGTAAGCTCCATCATCAATAAGGCCGCGTGTTTTCCGCTAACGACGGCTAACTTCAGACCATCGGGAAGCATGACCGGCTCCGTGGAACAATTGACAGTCCATAAGCCAGCGCGGCTCCCTTTGAATCGACACCACACAATGTGGAACCAGGACATTCTTCTTCATGATAGTTGATATGCATTGGTTCAACATTGGCATCAAAGCTGGTCGAATATGGCTGCCGCAGACAACAACAAGAACACGAACGGTTGATGATGGAGGTATGAATAGTGTCGCTACAGACACACAATGCCGTCTCGCCATCCGCAGGGCTTTCCAGGAGTGCCGACGGTACGTGTCCACATAAGAATATCGTCCCTGTGCGGCAGTCGAGAGGTGGCACCACACTCCCGCAAAAAGTCCATACCCATAATAACATCATGTGTCGCCCGGGGAATGATCACGAACTCCGTTATAATTACGTGGCCTCCCCGAAACACGTCAGCACTACACACACCAACAGCCTGCAGCGGTTCACCACTCACTCCGCAAAACGTCCACGCTTCAGCCCACTTAAATACAACGTTTCGTCCAACGTATCTTTAAACAAGCACTCATGGCCGAAATTATTGCCCCGTGTCTATCAAAACCACCACAGCCATCGTCAACAAAAACAGGCAATTTGTTCTTAGACATCAACACAGCAGTATTTCTCGCATACAGTGCATCTCTGGCGACCCTCACCATCCATCGGCCGCGCTTACTAGTATTTCCGATGGCAAAGGAGACGTGGTGCGACGCAGCGGTGATGGTGAACGGGAGCTGGAGCCGTGTGTGGTGGCGTCAAACTCCTGTTAGATTCGGGGAGCGATTCCGGAAGCTGCTGCCCAATAATCGTCGCTAGGCGCAGGTGTGTTGCTCGCGGGACGGCGTGAGGGGTCGTTCGGAAAGTCGTGTAATTGCGGTAGTGAGCCATACCGTGGGGCTACGCGACGTGTGCAAAACCGCGAGATGTGTCCTGGGACACTCCAGGAGTAGCAGACTGGGAGAGGTCGAAACGTTGATTGTTCTCCGATGAACTGAGCATCATCTCTGGCGTAGTGGGTCGGTTCGTCTCGTACATCACAGCGATAGATGTCAAGTCCCGTGGAAGGCGGACGCTGAGCGCGCCGGTCATAGCTGGGAGCTGGAAAGCGTGAGGTCATTCTTGACTGTGGAGCTCCGTTGTACTCTACAGCCGCTGCGCTACCCATCGGTTGCCAAGGGGCCGGAGGGGTCGGAGCAGTCACAGCCTCCCGTGGCACATGGACAGAATGGTGGTCGACTGCTGAACGTGACAGCTCTTCATAGCGGGAAAGTTCTTCGCGGACAATCTGTCGGATCGTCGAAGACAGGTCTTGGCAGGAACACGTGTCGACGCTTGCAACCGTCGTAACGTTTGTCAGCCGTCCAAACTTTGGAGCGATCCTGCGCATTTTGAGCGTTCAAAAGTACGGCAATGGCGAATGACCTGGGTCACAGAGCTCAGGTTTTCTTTTCCGTTGAGAAAAATTATAGACATCCTCGGCAATGCCTTGTCAGCAAATGTCCGCCTTTTGTCTTCCTCTGACACTTGAGCATTGACCACCTTGCATAGCTTCAGCACATCTTCAATATACGTTTGTGATTGTCTCACCTGGTAGCTGCGCGCGTTGCGACAATGTCTGCTCTGCACGCTTCGCTTTGACGCCTGATTTCGCCGAAACACGTCTTTAGTTCTTGAACAAAACGGTCCCACTCGTCAGCGTGTCCTCGTGGTTCTCGTACCACACGAGCGCAGTATTGGTAAGGCAGAAGACCACATTGGTGAGCTGAGCAGCGGCATCCCCGCCGTTGCACTTTCTCACTCCGCTTGTACTGGACGAGCCACGCGTCAACATCTTCTCCCGATTTTCCTCCGAAGGGCGGTGGAACTCGATAGTACTGGAGTGGACCGCAAGGCGCCGCCCTGGGGGCGTCTCCTTCTTCGGGCATATCGGACACGGTTGTTTATTAGGTCGTTCATTAGGTTGTATATTAAGGCCGTTTGTTAGGTCGCGAAGGTGAGCGCAGGAGTAGAGTAGAGTAGAGTAGACCCTCTAACTCTGGCACACACCCACGCTGGGGATTGGCCAAGAACGGATAGTTTTAAAACCTAATTGTTAAAGTAAAGCTTAGATTTTTTTCCTATTTAAGAGGAAAGAAGTAAAATGAAAAAAAAAAGAATAGAAATAGAAAATCATATGAACAATAAAGCGGAGAATTTGAATAAGAAAGAACAAAGAAATTCTGAAAAGTAGAAAAACAAGGAGAAAGATTAATTCTATAGCCTAAATCTCTGTGAACCTTAAGGAAACTCCTGCAGGGCATCGGCAATCTTCCCGTCACTGTATCCAAGAGACAAAGCCCCGAATGAAAGTACATTTGGTGCACTTAACACCAATCTAAGGAGTCGGAACACGGTACCTAAAGTCCATTTGCGCAAGGTAGAGTATCTGTTACAGTGAATCAGATAATGTTCTATTGACTCATATACTCCGCAAAAAGAACACTTAGGGGAAGCTGCCAGACCAGCTCTGTGTAAATAAAAATTTAGGTATGGAGTCTCACAACGTAGTCTAGTGATTGCGACTTCAATTGCTCAATTGTTTGACATATTTTACTATTCCAATAATGATTCAAATGCTGCAATTCTAATGTGTTCGTTATTGACGGTGCATAAAATTCATCTAAAAACAGTTTCCTCCTTAAGCTCGCACCTATAATGAATGTTGATGCCGGTAATACCTGAATAACCGGGCCATCCAAAGATGTTTTTGCTAGCGTATCTGCCATTTCATTCATAAATAGCCCCTTATATCCTGGAACCCAAACCAACTTGATCAAATTTATATGCGGTGGGACTAATGACTTGAAAACCCTCAGAACGTGCGATTCCTCATTTGCAGTGAGGGAGGAACATACTGACCGAGAATGCGTCAAAGTTACTGCAGACTTTATTGATGCTGCTAATTTACGGAGAGCTAGAATGATCGCTAAAAATTCTGCTACAAATACGGGCACAAAATCTGGAAGCCGAAGCGAAAATGACCAATCAAGAGCAGGGGAGAAAATTCCAATTCCACATTTTTTTTCACTCTGTGAAGCATCAGTCGCTATGAATGTCTTTATTGGCATATGTACCAGGTAATCACTTAATATAGCGTTTAACAACGGGACGATATTAGTTTTACATTTATTAGAAAAATGTCGTCAAATTATATTTAGCGGCCAACAGGTTGTCTCCCTCAGCGTCGTCCTCTTTTCCCTAGCTGGAGCCAGGGGCGGCCAGCACGTTCACTCTTCTTCGTTATCCTCGCAGGTAGGCGCAACACTATGATAACTGCCCTTGAGGCGCGCACGACAAAGTGGCCCTTTTCTGTACCCACTCCTGACGTGGAAGAAGAAAAAAACAAAGAGCACTGCGTACACCTTGCATCAGACGCCCCGGTGTGGCGAGAAACGCAGGGGATCACTGCACGCGCCGCAGTTTAAAAGAAAAATGAATATCTAAGAGCATCTGATTCTCCATTGTCGACACATGCGGCGCGCTGCTCAAGCACAAAGATGTAACAACTGTGACAGGCGCTGCAAATATCGAGCTTCTCCTCGTTCTTCTCGTGACATTCCAATTTCTTGCTATCGCATTCATTCCTTCGCCCTTGCGGTGAAACTTTGACTTTTTTCCGTCTATTTGTGCCACTGTCACCGCCTCACAGTTCATTTACTGTGTGCGCGTAACATTTCATCATGGTCCTTTCGCGTTGTCTAAGCTAGCTGCTTTGTGCTTTTTTTTCTTACAACTACCTTGCAACATCGAGGCGATGCTCTTTTTCGCGGTGCAGGGAATAATGGCGCCTGTAGTCGTGGGTTATATGCAGACACAGAGGCACCGGCCACAAAAGAAATAAGTGCTCGCGCCGTCCGCTTTGCAAACAAGCCCAACCGACGCGTTTGGTAAGAGCCATGTTGCTCTAAGTTAAATAAACCCTACCTGGACCTCTGCAGCGACGTGACAATGTATAACTGCCACCGCTGTGCTTTCTGCAATTGCGACAATCGCGACAGCGTCGGTAGCGCCTGCTGTGTTTCTTTGTAATGATGTGCTTACGCTGTCATTTACCCACATGTCTGAGAATAATAAATTTGCGCCATATGTCGCGTTCACATCTCCCTATAGGTACCCATGATGTGCAATAAATGAGCATAATGTAGGCGGGCCAATGGCCGTATGCAGTCTAAACGCGCCATGACCTTTCTTTTCTTTGTTGATTTGTTTGTTTAACTTCGCATCGCTTCTGTCTTGATGCCTTCGTTCTTTCGAAAACAGAGTAAGCACTCCATGGCAAAGGGTCCAGAGGCGCTTGTGGCTAAAGAAGTATGCGGAGAAAAAAAGCACACTTTTGAGCAGTTTACTATTAATTTGTTTCCTTCATAAACGTGTACGCTACCTTTCAAGAAGGGTAGTGTGGGCATTGCCCTTCGCTCTGGCTTAAGGAAGACGATACGTAGCTCGGGCGCACGCGCTCGCGCGCTCACGGCGGAACGGCGGCCGGCAGTCGAGCCCGGGACTCAGTAAAGGTGTATTTTCTTGCTCTGCCTGGGTGTACTTTCTGAGGGCTTCAGGCGACCCTTGGCCCTGAGGTTTTGCGGCTGCAGCCAGCCCTGAATCCCTTAGAGATGAGGCCGAGACTCAAAGAGACACATCTTTACTGGTCCAATCCTCGGCCGCAACTGCCAGCTGCCAGCAGCTGCCGCGTGACACGAGCGCACACGCGATCGTCGTAGTCTTCTACGTGCTCACAGCCGCCGAGCGCCCCCATAGAGTGAACGAAACAATGGGAATTTAAGTTCTTATTTTTCTTTGTTGGACACAACCTTGATGTAAACCAACAGACAATCAAGGCAAGAAATTTATAGGGCACGTTACTTGCAGTAATTGTGCTATAAAAGGGCTGAAATTTAAGTCTACTAAAAGATATTTTGCCGCGGGCATGGACTAAACCTGCAACCTTCGGATAATGTCCTATGCTCTACCATTTCAACTACAGCGGCGGTCGTCCTCCAGTTGACTGTATCGGGCTTATCTGTGCATGTAAACCTGGAAGTGTTAGTCAGCGCCGTTCGTAGCCATGACAGCGTGTGTGGACCAGCGCTAACGCACCGATGAATAACAGACGGTTGTAAGGAGATCACGCGCTAAGCCACGCCACCAAGCAAAATATTGTCATCTACACACGCAGTCATGGCTACAAGCTGTGCTCAATAACACTACCAGCTTTACATGCCCAGGTATGCGGGATAAAGTGGACGGCATGAGCTCGACTGGTGCAGCATCGGCCGGGTTATCCGAAGTTGGCAGGTTCATCCGCTGCCGGTTGCAAGTTCTCTTTTTATCCATTTTAGTTTCTCAACATTTGTGTCATAATTACTATGAGGAACGTCCCCTTTGCTGTCCTTGGCTTCACTGTCTGGTAGTTCTCGTCAAGTTTGTGTAGAACAAAGTAGAACACGCCCTTAATTCACCTTTCGTTGATTCATAACAAGGATCTCGTTCTTGCGAACTTGATCCCTTCGGGTATTATTCAAGGCAAAATTGGTCAGCTGACAGCTTGTGAAAAGATCACGTGCTGCGCGACGCCAGCGGGCAACAAAATGTGTTCCACACTCGCCCAGTGGTGTAACCAGGGCGTGGCACATCCCAGGCAGCACGCCGCCATTGGACCGATCTTGGCCAAACGCAGGCAAATGACGGCAGCAATATTGGCCCCACGTCGGGAAATCACGCTCGCGCTACTTTCACCCGCATTGGCCCGGCGTTGGCTAGCCGCCGTTGGGCCGATGCGGGCTTGCCGGCTTCGGGCCGACGTGGGCTAGCCAGCGTCGGTCCGAGACGGGCCTGCCGTTATTTAGCCGATGATGGCAAGCCGTCATTGGGCCTATATATGCTAGCCGATTCTGGCGTGGTGTCGGCCCCGCCGACGTCGGGTAGCCGCCGGCGTGACCGTTTACACCCGTTATTATGTTTTAGCAATGCTGGCTTACCGTGCGTTAAGTACGGTAGTACTGTACCGTCGTGGTCTGCACGTAGCTAGTTTATATGGGGACACAGGCGGTAGTTGCTCGATGCGTAAAGTAACTTGATCAGCAGGCTGATACACGTGTTATAAGTAAAATGGCTGCGTGCCGACCACCGCAGTTCGGTATTACTGTGGTTACTGTACTGTAAGGCAGCAGCGCTAAAATAGACTATTCGCGGCCCAACGGCATTCATCGACTACCATTGGTGCCATATTCGAAAAATGCTTCCTAATTAGAACGACTGCTCCACTGATGTCTTAGTGTGCGATTAAGACCCACAATTCTGTCGAACCGTGAAAGGCCGAGAGCGAAAGTCAATATTGTCTCTAATACAAATAAATTGATGAAAGGCCTGCTGCACCAACTACGCATGCGTGTGAGAAATTACGGAGCAACACATTTGCAAGGTGATAAACACAAATTTATTCACAGATATGAACACACGCCAGCAGTTCCGGAATAATTATGCCATAAAGGAATATCTAAACATCTATAGATACCATAGCCAACATCAAAAACAACCCCACAGCCACAATATTCCTCAAAAAAATGGAGGACACTCCTAATCGAGAATGGGTTCAGGCGCAAAATCATAGGCGTGAGCAGGGTTCCCCTTCAGGGGGGGGGGGGCGAAGGTTCATCGCGGCGCCCCTCCCCTTCCTATTAAGTCAATGTGTTTGGCAGACCTTGCGCCCACCTCTTCTTAGGTGACTACTGGGGCCGGCCGCCCCCCTGCCCCACTGTGCGCACGCCTATGCGAAGAGTTACAATCTTCAACGTTATGCGCGGCACATTCACTACAAATATTGAAAGAACTAGAACGGGCAAAAATAGGAATAAGGATTAACGAAGAATATCTTAGCTACTTGCGTTTTGCGGACGCTACCGCGCTTTTCAGTAAGTACGGTGCCGAATCACGAAAAAAATTCTGGAGATGTAAACGAAGGCAGCATTAAAGTAGGATTAAAGACGGACCCGAAGAAAAGAAAGATAATGTTAGCCGGCTTGCGGAAAAAGCGAGGTTAAGAGTGGCAACTAGACTAGAAGATTGTGTATACGCGTGAGCTAATTACGAGCAGAGGAGCACCCCCCCCCCCCCGACGTTTATTAAGTTCACCAAGGAACGGTAGGCATTCGCAACACATGACTGGCAATTAATTAGCGTTATCCTTTAAGCGAAATTGCAATTTTTCAGTAATAACTTAAGGGCCAAAGGATGGATAGACTGAACGCGACGCGAAAAACATTGCGGCGTACCACAAGATCCCATGAACTCTACATCTAAACAAGATAGACACGCGCGCATTCCTAATCTAAAGGTAAGATTGTAACAGAAAGGAATCGTGCATAAAAACCGCTCACGTGTGCTGTTGGATCGCTAAAAACACGAGCGAATAAAAAATGCAAGCGCACCATATCAGAATACACAAAACACGATGGTAAATAGAAAGTACGCGATAAGAAGAGAACAAAAATCTGATGACACGTAACAGTAGTGAACACGTGACCTTATATGAGGTGAGCGAGTTCAACGTGGAAGCAGGGGGCCACTGGTTTCTCGCTGCGGTTATCTCTGCCGAAAACAATGCCGGAATCCTGCCGCGTATCCGTCTCGTGCACGATTTTGACTTTCCACCACCAGTGTCCACACACCGCACTTCTTGAAGAATTCTGCTGGTCGGAGTGAAAAAAACCTGCTCCCGCAGCTACGATTGTCCCTCCGTCGGGACGGCTGCCCTACCCTGCCTGGTCAAGCGAGTTTTCGCGACAATGACGCTGAACGAGGGAAGGGAGGGAGGGAGGGTAGAGGTTGAAGAAGACGAAAAAATAAATTGGAATTCTCCCTTCTGGAAAGCACGGCTCAGCCTACCACAATGGTGTGCGATCCCCCAGCATGTCTATGGGCATGCCGTTTGAGAAAGGCGTTCGTCGAATTTTCAATGCATCACTTGTTGCCACATGTCGCTACATGAAAAGTTTGCGTACACCACGTTGGAGCCGCATTTTTCATCGTATTTCACGTGCCATAAAATAATTTATGCGACTGTTTCTGAAAGCACGTGGGAAGCAATCATTGACCGAGATTTTTACTTGAAAAATATGTGTATGTCACAAAATGGACGGCAACGAAGTGCAAATACGAACTGACAAACACGTGGCAAACACGTGTTTGTCAGTTCGTTAAAGATGGTCAGCGGGCTAGTTGATTTGGAAACATTTAAACGACAAAACGTGTCTTCACTTCGCCCGGTCTTTTTTGCACCATACCTATTTTTCTCAAGTAATGAACCAGCTAGCTCAACAACACGCCTTGCTCAGCTTTTTACTATTTTCATAAAGTAAAATTATGGGACATCGCTGAAGCAAATGCGCTTGACCCAAACGCGCGCGTGAATAAATATGTGTAAACACAGAGATCAGAAACTGTCCGTGTAGTATATGAGCACTCGCGCCACACATTTAGCGGCTGAAAGGATATAGCGCTATAAATATGATGGACAGGCTCAATTTATGCGCAGAATTAGTATTCACATAAAACTTCTTCCGATAAAAGCATTCGTGCGGGAATGTTTGGGTGAATTGTGATGTTGGATACATTAGTGAAGTCGGCCGACCAGTGGCAAAAAACATTTACAAAACAGAAGTACTTCGAATTTGGCCCATGAAGTTAATGGTATGTGTTATAACGTTTCAACATTTTTGACAGCGTTGAACAACTGGTCAACGAAGTGGCCATCTAATTTGAGTCAGTTATTATTCTAAAGACCACCTTTTTTGGTAGAAAAGTGACTGTGCTAGTGATAGTTGTTAGTCATTGTCATAGCAGAAACTAATAAGAGAATGCAAGCTAATCAGTCGGCGATACTTCGCGCCCCGAGTCGTACGTGTCGGCATAAGCACGGTACAATATTTGAACTTTGTTATTTGTGCTAGTACAGCAATCCATGTAGCGGCATTCTGCAGCTTAAGCTACAAATATTCAAGCGCCTAATGCTCTACTGCATTACGATGGTATCCTAGGCGGGCGAGCTGCCGGGCTTCTTCGGCGGGCTGAAGGTAGAGCGCAACGTCGAGGTTATTCTCTTCACTGACGGCCGGCAACACGGCGTCCAGCGTCGTTGAAGGGCTTCCGTAACTAGTTTGAACGGCGCCATATGTGCGCCGTTTCTTACACTGCCGTGTTAACTTCAGGTTATGTGCGGAAGATATTATGGCGTCCCATGTATGTGTGCGACGTACAGAACATTGCCAGCATGTCGGCGAGGGTTCATTTAGCCGCTCGGTGAGGCCATTCGCCTGCGGGTGATGTCCGTCGGTGACTTGTGTGGCTCTATTTCAAGAAGGTTTGCGTTAGCTCTGCCGTAAAAGCCGTACCTCTGTCGGTGACGAGGACTTGGAGCGCCGCGACGCAGGAGGACGTTCTCAACAGGGCATGTATAACTGTCTGAAGGGAGACAAGAAAGTTCCAACATCGTCGATAAGCCATCGGCTCCGCCGATGTCAGCTGAAGCACGGCAGAATGACGGCATGCTCGGCCCAATGTTGCCGGTGAAAACCATCGGCTCGGCCGCTGTCGGCGAAAGTACGGCAAAACGGCGGCTAACTCGGCCCAATGTTGCCAGTGAAAGCCATCGGCTAAGCCGATATCGGCGGAAGAACAGCAAAACGCCGGCAAACGCGGCCCAATGTTGCCGGTGAAAGAAATCGGCTATGCCGATGTCGGCGGAAAGACGGCAGAACGCCGGGAAACTCGGCCCTATGTTGCCGGTGAAAGGCCTACATCGGCTGAAAGGCGGCTATATCGGCCCAATTTTTGCCGGCAAAAGTCAACGGCACGCCGATATCGGCGCCAGGCTGGCAATGCTGGCCCGAGGTGGGGCCGCGCACAGCCGCCGTAAAACCAATATCGGCCCGACGTTGTGTGCTGCCTGGGATCAGGCCCGTGCCCCTCCCCCCCCCCCCAAATGTTTTCTCCCATGCGATACAGAGCACAAAATGAACCTCGACTACGTTTACCTGCCCGGACCCTATTTCGCATAAAGGGGTTGTCCCCCAGGAAAACAGTTTCTGCCTATGCCGCTGCACTCGCCGTCATGGTTACGAGCGGCGCTCGCTGACATTGTATGTAATAGATTGAGCGCAAATGGACGGGACAAAAGAAGACAAGACGACTAGAGACAAGTCGTCTCTAGTCGTCTACAGAGCATTTTATTAGCTCACTGACATTCCCTGGTTTACATGCACAGATGTACCCAAATATTTTACGGGATGGCGTCTGCCACTGCAGCTCTACTGGTGGAGCATCGGAAGCGTTATCCGAAGGTTGCAGGTTTGATCCCTGCCGGTGGCAAACTCTCTTTTCGTCCACTTAGTTTCTTCACATTTAAATCACAATTGCTGCAAGTGACGTCCCCTCTACTTTCTTTAGATTCATTGCCTGTTGGTTTTCATTAACCTTTCAGACTGTCATTCAATGCCACTGGCGCTCGTCTAGGCCTCGATAGTGAACCAGATTTATAATTATGGTTGTTATTCACAAAGAGTACAAACAATATTATTAAATATTCCGAGCTTATCAGATACAATTTGAAATTTGTTGCACAAAAACATCAGGTCGGGAACATATACGGTGTCGTTTGTGTCACGCAAAATATACAGGGATCTTTTTCGTCAGGGCGCTGCCGGTGAAGCTGGAAGGGTAGGAGCTCCAGGGCCAGTGGGCTCTCCCGGACCCCTTGGTTTTCCTGGACCCAAAGGAGAAGCTGGCGCCGAAGGCCCAGCCGGACATCCAGGGAGCACAGGACCACAAGGCCCCCAGGGAGACCGCGGCCTGCCCGGACTACCGGGACTACAAGGACCCCCTGGACCAGGAGGACCCCGAGGCCCACAGGTGAAAGTTCACAGTCAGATTTATCAAAGCGTTTTGCGCAGCAGCAGATGAAATCACCTTGGTTTATTCACTCCACAAATTTTCTTTGTGCCTGCTACCATCAACAGACACCTTGGCTGGACACTCTCGGCTGGTATGTATATATATATATATATATATATATATATATATATATATATATATATATATATATATATATATATATATATATGCAAGGAAGGGGCGACGAAACTTTCTTGAAAGCAGATTTGCTTAACGTTTTCAGCTGGTGGACCAGCATATATATATATATATATATACAGAAACAGCAAACAGACGCGCGTGCGAAGCAATTTTTATTTACGTTTCGCTCGGGGTCCGAGCTTCATCAGAAAGGACGTCGACACAGTCAATTTCTCATGAAGCTCGGACCCCGAGCGAAACGTAAATAAAAAATTGCTTCGCACGCGCGTCTGTTTGCTGTTTCTGTGAGTATTTCACCGGACCTAGAAACCCTTTGTTGTTTATATATATATATATATATATATATATATATATATATATATATATATATATATATATATATTGTAATGAACTCAGACAGAGACAGCACCCGTTCCTCGGCCAGCTGTTCTATTCTCTGCCCTCTTCTTCCTCTGCTTCGCATGCTCGCCATGCTCGCCGCGCCCCCGGTGCCCAGCGTCGTTCTTGGTCATCACACTCGGCCATGACTGCGAGCGCGGTGGGCTGCTGATAGTGTCTCTGGTGGGCGGCACTGACTGTTTCGGAGTGGCCGGACTCGGCCACGCTGGAACTTCGTCTGGAAATTTGTTAAGTATAATTCCGCTGGCCGAAACTGGCTATGTCTACGTGGTCGTTCGCTATCCTGTTGTAGACGCTGGGGCTCGGCTTGAACCTTTGCCGATGACCACTCTGGGGGACGACATTGACTGTGTCGTGGTGGTCTACGACCTCGGCCACGCTGGCACTTTGCAGGGAAAGCTGTATCATTCTCCTCTAATGGACGGAGTTGGCAGTTTCGTGGTAGTCGACGTCCTCTGACACGATGCGGCTTGGCGAGGAATTTTCGCGGCGACGGTTCTGGCGGACGGCTGTGACTGTATCGGCATGGTCGCAGGTTGATACCGAAACGCTCACTCTTGTCCCTCCACATTTTGGAAACCGGGGAAGGAAATGGTGGACATGGTAACGCAGCCTGCTGCACCACGTTCGGCACAACCGGGACGTCCTCGTCAGCAGCCGTTTCAGGAGACTTGTGCTGCGTGTGCAGCTCCTCAATTAGAACGATCTGAGACGTGTCAGAGAGCTTGGTGTCGTCGGGAGAAACGTCTCTGAGCAAGTTGAGAACGCTCTCACGTTCTGCCAATGACTGAGTCGCACGCAGATCCGCTTCCCTCTGATCAGAGAGGATGTTGGTGGAATCCGCGGAGAGGTATGTCTCATCAGGTGGTGCAACGTCGAGAACGACGCGGGTCGGTCCCTCCAAGTGCTCGGGCGATGGCGACCATGGAGGCAGCTTTTCCGATAGATAGGGACGCGAAATGCTTTCGGTCATTGGCAGTGATGTTATGGCGTCGCATAACGAGGCAGCGTCACAGCGTGGCGTCAGTCCGGCGTTTGTACCAGGCCAGGCTGCGTAGCTGTCTGCCGGTGAGCTGCAGTTCGCAGTTGCAGCTGCAGTTCACAGATGAAGCATGTGTAAGCGAGCCGTCTATTAATCTAACAGACAAGGAGTGTTGTTATCTCCGTAACTAATCACCTATGACTAAACGACTATGTGCCGCTGGACGCATGCGCCGCTAGAAGCTCTCTTATGTTTCCCTTCCCCATTTTTTCTGTATCTGTGTATATTTTGCGCGTTTTAACAATAAACCATCAGTTGGCAGTCAGCGCTAGTCCTGTGTTCTTTCTTGTCCGCGTCTTCTTCGCGCTGTTTTAGATGCGAAGTATCTTAAGGCGGAGCTGGTGGTGGTGTGCGGCGTGACCACCCTTCCTGCGCGTGCGCATACCCTCTCCAGACACCTCCTCTCCACTCACCCTCTCCCCTTCCCCTCTCCACTTTCCCTCTCCCCTCCCCCTTTCCACTCTTCCTCTGAAACACGGGCTAGACATGCCGAAATTCTCTCCTGCGCAACTCCGCGATGAGCTCGAGCGCATGCGCGTCCCCTCCCCTTCTCTCTCCTCTCTTACGCTGCCCGCCTGTCGACCGCGTTCCCCGCTCGCCCTGTGAGAATTAACGGCCAGGCTAGATGGAAGATACGACGCGCGTAGCGTCCCTCTTCGCGTTTCACGACGCAAGGTCGGTAGCATGCCCAACGAACGCCAACGGAACGCCGGCTTCGCATCGCCTCATGGTCCCCTTTAGCGGGAGATGGTGTAATTTTTTGAACCATGGACTCTGTGCACTTGTTGGTCCTTTCGAGCGTCCTACCTTGTGTTTGAGCAGTGCGCTGCAAGTGTCGAGCTGCTTGCCGTTCCTAGTGTGACATTCTAATTTTTTTGCTATCGCATTCATTACTTCGCCGTTGCGACGAAACTGTGACTTTTCATTGAAAACGCATTAAAGAAATATTTGCATTCTACTAAAAAAGTCAGTATCGCCGAAAGGGCGAAGCAGTGAATGCGACAACAACAAATTAGAATGTCACACGAAGAACGGCAAGCAGCTCGGTACTCGTAGCGCGGCGCTCAAGCGCAAGTGACACAGGAGAAGAACGCACACAAGACGAACGCGAACTAACAACGCTCACGGCTCAACACTTGCAGCGCGCTGATGAAACAGAAGGAAGGACGTTCAAAAAGAACGCACAGGTATACACAGGGCGAGCGCGAAGAAACAATGCGTAGAACACCACCGCTCGGCAGGAGACGCGGAGAGGTCACTCCGCATGCCGCACTTTTCAAGAAAAGTGCGGCACGTGGAGTGACCTCTCCGCGTCAATCGCTGCGCGGTGGCGTTCAACGCCTCGTTTGCCGAAAGTCATTTCATGCGCTTTTGCAGCCCCCAATGAAGCATACCGTTCATTCTCTAACTGATTAGGAAAGAAATAGTGGCAGTTTTTGCTTGCCTACACGCGCACGCATGCATACTAACGCGATAAAGAAATGCCAACTGTGCGCCATTTACGCGCTCGGCTGTCGGCATTTATGAAATGCGAAGCATTTCTTAGCGAACTTCTACGACTTTGAACGCATCTATCTATCTATCTATCTATCTATCTATCTATCTATCTATCTATCTATCTATCTATCTATCTATCTATCTATCTATCTATCTATCTATCTATCTATCTATCTATCTATCTATCTAACTTTGTGCTCTCCTGGTCATTTCTTTTATGGGATATACACCAAATTTGGCATGACATAACATGATTTTATGGCAAATATATATTAGAGGTGATAGCATAGAATTAATGACATGCATGCCATGTACGGCATGATTTACATGCCACGCTCATGGTGCGCTTGCGGCCGCTTCGCTAGCTTGATACACACCAAAATTGGTATGGCGTGACAAGAGTGCATGACGAAGACAAGTTACTGATTATATTGTGCAAATCACGACAGCCATGTCATGGAAAACATGATTTACATGACATGGTCTCGGCGCGCTCGCGGTAGTTTAATAAAATGCATATATACCAAAAAATTGGACCATCTCCCCGAAGGGAACCCTGATGGGATGCGAAGCAGCAGCGGTGCGCACGGCGTTAACGCGGTTGAAACGAGCGTCGACGCGGGTGCTGGAAGAACGGTTTGAAGCGAAACTCGGTGTAGGGTTTGCTCGAGTAAACGTTTGTTTGAAACGCGAAGACACGGGAGGCGGGTTGGGTTTCGTGCAAGTTTCATTAATGCGTTTGGCAAGACTTCGTAGTCGTTGTTTCTTCAGAGTCGAGACACGGGCGCTGGACCGGAGCAGGCGCGCGTTTCGCCTTGACTACCACGGTTGAAGCGAGAAAGTTCAGAGCTGTTGCGTGCGGGCGGAGCAGCCGGCAGCTGCGGGCGCTACGGCGAGCATGCTGCGGGTGAGGAAGAGAGTGACGTCAGAGCGCACCTGCGAGGGAAGCGTGCGAGGGGAGCGTGACGTCGGCGCAAAGCTGTGGCGTGACCTACTTGGCAACGCTCCAACACCTACGGTGAGGGGAACGCGTGGCCGCGCGTTCGTACGGATGACGTCACCAGGACGTCGTAGATAGCTAAAATCTGTGATGCGAAAATGACGTCATGTTGACGTCAGATTACGTTCCCTATTGCCAAAACCAGCGCCGTCCCAGTACCCCCAGCGTGATACCAGTACGTTTTTTGTCACTGGATCGCACTGGGAACAGTGGTATACACTCGAACTCACTGAGACTCCGGTGAAAGCACTGGGAAAGAGCTGGAGACGCTGGAATTTTCACTAGCGTGCGCTGGCACATACTGGAGCCTGCACTGTTTCTGCCAGTGCCGCGCGCTGCTTTCAGTATCGTGCGCTGCGGAATGCTTTGGTATCGTTGAAAATCGAATGTTTGATTCGGTCGTTCCGATAGATGCTATCCCAACGGGTCCCAAACATGTGTCACAAATTCTAGGTTGGCGGAGAAAGACGATGAGATGCGCACTATTTTCATGATATACGTGATGTGTGAAATCACGGTCACTTTTAATGTTTCCTTGTCGAATGCGGAGAAAATTATGTTAATACCCAAAAGCAGCCAACACTGATGATCTTGCTTACTAGCACGGTTTTTTTTATTGATGCAGTGCCAATAACATCGTTAATTTTTGCGGAGCACGTAGCAGCAATGAATACACATTTTGTGCATGCGGCGCATATATATCAGTTTTGCATCCGTGAGGTGTTGCGGTAATGACTTCATATTGTAATGTTTATATGTCTGGAGCCGTCGGTCTGAACATACAGAGCAAATCGTTACATCGCCGTGCAGTTGCCAAGAAGTAAATGAGCTGTGGCTTCACGACAACTCCCAACGGAGGCCAGAAAAACAGCCGTCGTTCCATATCGTCACACCGGAAACGCATCTCGGGCAATTCATGCACTTACTTCAGCTATATGTTAGGTAACAGTTAAAAAGGTTCCGAGGCCAAAATGCAGAAACTTCAACCATCGCAACTCATCTGCGCCGAGATCGGTCCTACCCAGTGCGACTCCCAGTGAGCGTTAGGCCTAGCGTACCGGTCGCGTCCGTCTACATGCCGCGGGCGCTTCTTGGTTTAAGCACACGCAATTCCAACGTGTAAGAATTACTGTAAAGTATTGTCTGGACATCCGTTAACGTAAATTAACCATTTTTTCTTGTGTACGGTGTCCGCACAAGGAGGAGCGATGACCATCCATGCGACGCGCTTTCAGCAACGAACGCAGGCTCACCGAGAAGCAGCGGGCCGCACTCGCCGGTACTTCACTGACTCATACGTCCTGTGAACTGGTGCGCGTTAGTGAACTAACACACCGGCATCTTTTTTCAACGTATCGTAATAAATGCGAAGCATTTCTTAGCGACCTTTGGCACTTTGAGCGTTTCTATCTATGTACACTCAGCCAAAAATTGATAAAATGAGAGTAACTGCGGGTTTTAGTCCAAGAGACCAACTGTTACTCCCCAATAAGGCCAATGGAACAAGATGGCTGACATGTCTCAAGTTCGGCGAGTAACCGTTTAGTGTTAGGTTGGAAGGGAGCAACAGAAAGATGAACGGCAACGGTTGCTCTCGGCGCGCAACCGTTGCCCTCTTGCAGGACGCACCCTGTATCGGTCGATGCATGGACCGCATTTTCTTGCGGGCTGGAGTAAGGAAACTACTTTTTGTAAACAGAACAGAGAGATACGCACGTTAATGGGGACGTTTAGCTTGTACGTATACTTTTTAACATTACCGTGTTGCCGGAACACATGTTTTAGAAAACGTTTTTGCTCCCCGTACGTAAACGCTTACGTACGTACGTAAACGGATACCTTTACGTTTGCATAAACCATGCAATGATGATGATAACGGCATTTAGGTTATATTTAATTTACATAAGGTTGTATCACCGCTGCGGCAAAATTACGAGGGACTTTTAGCGTGTACAGTATCCCGGTATACGCAAAGGGGCGTAGAATACCGGGTTATCTGACGATGGTGTCTCCATCTTGTGACGCTTCGTGCAACCATAGTCGTTAAGACTTTCGAAAGGCTCCAACCCAACCGGACAGGCAAATCTGTCAAAATGTTCAGCTTTAAACCATAGTCGTGGACACGTTTGTTTTCGCCTAGTGTTTTTGAGGAAAAAAAGTTATTGAAGAGGTAACTTATTTGTAATTATGCCGCGGCGAGGCATTTACACCAGAAGTAGAACGCCGATGTTCCTGC
>NW_023615844.1:0-24973 GCF_013339695.2 Rhipicephalus sanguineus | reverse complement strand
TTGGAGCAATAAATGAAATCTTCTGTGGAATCACAGTAATAAAAGCAGTGATAAGTTCAAACCTTATGTGAAAGCGGTCAGAATGAAACCACAGGGTCACTGAAGGACATAACAAAACACGTTGTGGGGCTAGTTTAGTGATACATTCTGACTTAAAATATTCCAGCCCTACTTTGCGGAGGACAGACAGAGCACATGCCTGTCCTGTCGTCTATCCTGTCTTCCATCAAAAGTAGCACTGGAATATTTTAAGTAAAACTGAACGATTTTGCTGCTAAATCGTAAGCTGTTTAACAGGCATATACTTAACACCATAGTGCGCAAGTTTCAAAGCAGCATGTATTAAAATGATTCACATTTGCAAAACATGATGCAAAGCACTGCCACGCATAAGCAAGATTCAACTCCTCGATGGAACAAAGCACTGGTTTAGTCAAACTTTGCTAAACTGAAATTTGACCAGGTATCATTGCCAAAGGATTTATTTTTTTAACACAGAAAGTGCTGCAAGAATGTTCAATACGATAGCACAAAAGAACTAAAAGAACTAAAAAGTACTAATAAACAAAAATTACACAATTTTGTTGAAACTGAGGTTCAGCGACCACGACTTGATGCTGTGCTGATGTAGTCCTTTTCACAACGCCCGTAGGTCAAGTGTAAAGTCGAGAGGTAAAAAAAGCCGAAAGCTACTATGGTACCTTTTGAGTTTACGATCTACTTGATACCAGACTGTGGTATTGAGAGGCTATTGAGCCCATTCCGTTGTGGGGGCCTGCCATCAAAACCTTGGGTGTTGCCTAGAGTGGTGCAAAGCCAATGCTTACAAAACTAGTCTAATACCGTATTTACTCAAATGTAATGCGTTTCTTTTTTCAGGTTTTTGGTAACTAAAGTCGACCCTGGCGTTACAATCGAATACCCAGATAACATTTTTTCCTTCCTAGACGCAATGAAAAGTCACCCTTCACGTTACAACCTTGGTCGCATTACAATCGAGTAAAATATGGTTAAATGTACAACAATGAAAGCCGTTGCAGCGCACAAAAACTAGAGCAGTATAAAATCACATGAAAGCAAGGCGACAACCTGAATTACGGCACCTTTGTTCATGGAAGCCATGTTTTGTGTTACAACATTGCACGTGCATATGTCCAAAGAATCGAGCAAGCCCCAGAATGGCAAAGTGAATTCTGTACCACTATGGATTGGTTAACAAGGATTTTGTAAGTGCACTTCATCACAAGACAACCACATAATTTATAGAGCTGGTAGCAGTATGTTGGGGAAACGCTGAAGAGCGTAACTTCCCCACCATCCTGAGACACCCATTATGACACTGTTTTTTCCGATGACGATTGCAGTTGTGTTATTTTTTCTGTATCTGTTAACCTATGTGCACCATGCATGTTATGATGTTTGGGCTAGAACAGCCCAAAACACCCACGAAATGAAGTAGATCAATGGCTGACAATGATGCACACTCATTCTGGGCATCTAAAAGGAGTACTGCGTTGCGCTCTTTGGCGCTTCGCTTTTGGTTCCAGCGGTAAAATTGGCCGCATTTCATCACTCTATACAAATTACCGATAGCCGCTTTTTGGAAATCTCAGAGTGGCAATGAGCTCTTAGCATGAACACTTCAAATTTACCACTTGACCCGACCGCACTGTCACCTATAATTGAAAGGTTAATTATTTCAATTTCTATAACAACTGCAAAGAATGTCTAGTCCTCTTAGATGTCTGCCGCCACAGAAAAAGTAATGCCGAATGTAGCGAGCAAATATCGCAGTTCCCTTATCCTTAACGTTTTGGGACACATTTCTGGAAACAGAGTATATATAATGGCCCCTGAACCACATCAAAAGAAAGCCCCAAGCAAAACACCTACCTAGCAGCGCCCATGCGGCCTCGCTGTCGAGGTGACGTGGGCGGTGATGGAACGTCAAACAGGTCTCCGTTGGGTGAGAAGTACAACGCCGAGTCTTGGAAGCGAGCGGGAAGCCGGATTGGCCGACGGCTGCGGGTGCTCTGAGTAGACTCAGTCGGTGAAGCCGGAATTGCGGGAATCGACAGTGCCTTCACCTTGAGCTTGCGAGGTGTCTTGGACATGTCCACAGTGCTCTCCTTTGTCACTGCTGCCTTAATCATAGGTCTGCCCTTCTTAACCACATTTGCTCCCTTCGGTGTACTGGCTGTATGCTGTAAGGCAAGATGTTACAGTGAGTAGTATTAAACTTAATAAATTCCTGGAGTTTTGCTTGCCAAAACTAGGACACGATTCCGAGGTACCCTGTAGTGGGGGGACGACGGATTAATTTTGATCCCCTGGAGTTCTTTAACATGCGCGAGTGCATAGGGGTTTTTCGCATTTTCCCCCACTGAAATGCGGCTGCCATGGCCGGGAATCAAACCTGTGCCCTTGTTCTTAACAATGCAACACCAAAGCCATTAAGCCATCATGACGAGTGGTTACAATGATGATACAATACAGTTAAACCTTGACATAATGAACCTCGACTTAACGAAGTCCTCGATATAACACATTATGCCATTTCCCAATTTTGATTTCACTGACAACTATGCATTGTTTCTCACCATGTAACCAAGTGATTTTGGCACACGGTCTCGATATAACGAAGTTTTCAGCTATTCCAAGCCTGCCTTGCTACCACCCCAGTCGACCACCTGACTTGGCACGCCAGGGACCTGTGCGTCAACCACTCCTGGATTTTTAGCCAGGAAACCGAATTGTACCTTTTTATTTAACTTATGCCGTAGGGCATACTGGCACCAATAAAAAATAATAATATTACTAAAAATAAAAGCATTTACTTGGGACCTCTGAGAAGTAACGTCCCCATAAATCTAACGAAAGTCAACCAAGGCAGAGTTCACCTGTAACATGTCCTCTTGCCTGAAACGTTGAAGTAGCAGAACTACCATCATGCGCGCTTTCTGCATTCAAATCGTGCATGCAGGAAACACTGCTGCACCATCTCTCGTGGCCATGCAGTGCAAGACCTTTACACCGGTGTTGCGGAGTTGCCACTCGGAAATTGGAAGACTCTGGAATCATTCCACATTTTGGCGACCCCGGAATGGAATGGGAATGGAATTAAGCACCTTCTGCACGGAATAGAATGGGAATGGAATTACGTCTTTTTTTCTGAAAATAGAGCATGTTTTCGTCTACGCGCTGTTTTTCAAACTTCAAACATTAGTAAGTCAGAGCCACGAATTTAACAATAAAGCAATATTTCTAAATGGCTTGGCTGATTACAAGCACGGTACATTTATAAGCAACGCGCCTACTACAATTCTGTCCTTATATAAACTGTCTTGCTCCGAAGTCTGTCTCTATTCTTCGGGTAACCGCGGCTCTACGACGTTGGTATCCGTCGTGCGGAACTACGGCGGCGGCGTACCTCCCCTTACGCCTTGTGATTATCTTTCCCACAGCGGCGACCCGGACGCCTGCTGTCTCCGCACCCTTCACTTCTTTATTTTTTATGCGTCCGTCACTGTCGGCGGCTCGGAGGCATATTCGAAGAAGCGCTTCTCTCAGTTGTGTTGCGTACTGACGCTGGCGCGATTCTCGTGTTCACTGCAAGCTTTCGTATACCAGCTTGCGCGCCGTCTCACCTCAACCCCCCCACCCCCACCCTTTTGCAATACTGTCCCCCTTGTCTAGACACATGCGCGCCTTTGCCCAAAACTCTTGTCGGCGAAAGTCTGTAGCTCAGCGCAGCACACAGTCGTACAGTCGAGCCCGACTATATCGAACCCGTTTATATCAAATTATCCCGTATATCGAACAATATCTGAACACGGTATATTTACATTGAGAATATATAGCAAAAGTTACTGTTACATTGAACGAAAATAGCAATGACAACCGATATATCAAACTCCATGTGCCTCAAAAGTGCCCCAGCAAGTTGGCTTTCCCTCGCGGTGGCGGGGAAAATTGCCGGCGCCACCCTAGAAAAAGTGGTTTAGAGCCGGCTGTGCACAGGCGAACACCCCCCTGCAAAAAATGATCCTGGCCTGCTCGCAGCGCTTACAGCCAATCATAGGCCATCGTGCTTTCTCCGAGGCGCGGAGGTGGTACAAGTGAGCGCCATTTTTTCTTTCTTTATGCTTGCGTGCCTGCTGCTGCCTCTTTTCCTCGAGTCCTCATTCAGCGTGGTCCATGCTGGTGGTGTTGCCTGTTAGCGCTCTGTGAACTTTCTTGGCGCGCTGTCGTCATGGCTTCTGCAAAAAGGCAGACTTTGCCGTTCGCCGCGAAACTCGAAATCATAAATCGAGTCGAGCGCGATGAGGAGTCTGACGTCGCCGCCACGTACGGATCGACATTCGACGAGTTCGTCAGTGCGGACGATGATGTCGACATCATGGGCCAGCTACACGATGAGGACTACGTTGCAGACGTCGTACCGACCACGAGCCAAAGCGACAGCAATAAGGAAATTGACGATGGACCGTTGCCTACATCCTCCGAAGTGATTAGTGCACTTGCGTTGGTCCGGCGCTATTGCGTGAATATGGAAGGCTGCTCCGACTCATTGGACAACGTGGAGGCGTGCGTGCTGTCGCAGGCAGCGAAGTCGTTGAAACAGAAGAAAAATTGGGCGATGTTTAAGCTTCACCTTTAAGAGTTGAACGCGATGGCAATATCCTGCCCCTAGTGCGCACTTCGAACACTACAAGTGTTTAACAGAATGCGCGCAATAAGGTGTGTGCCTTATGTAATGGGTAGCATGCTTTAAACCAGGAGCATTTATGCACGAGAACCTTTTTCGAAGCTGCGATGCACCCACTACGTGGTCTTAAGGGAATACGCGCAGTGATGTGTGTGCCTTTTGTAATGGGTGGCTGTCTTTAAACCACCAAGTCATTATGATATTGACGTGGTGTGACGCCCGATGGGCAATGTACGCTTGTACCACGTAATATTACTGCCATATTACATCTCGTACTGTGACACCTGTATACAGGACGCGTATTTTTGGGAAGCATCAAAGTTACTTTCAGTGCATCTCTAAGCAGAGGTGTGGCTGTGTGGTAGAACACCTGCTTGCCACGCAGACGGCCTGGGTTCGATTCTCACTCGGACCCAACATTTTTATTATTTATTTTATTTGCAGCTTTTTCGATTTTTCGGTCATGGACAAGATGATTTTTCACTCACAACCAACGACGCCGACAGCGGAATTTCTGCGATACGAGCTCTTTAACGCTATCGCGTTAAAATCCAGGACTATTTTGTTCCAGAGTAGGGAGTACTTTTCTTATAGGTATGTGCCTTTGTGTCATCAAATTCTATAGCGGGCCTATATCGAATTATGCCATATATCGAACTAATAAACGTGTTTTGGCGAGTTCGATATACCCGGGTTCGACTGTACACGATGAACTGTGTGCCCTCTCCCTCCGTAGAAAGAGAAAGAGAGAGAATAAACTTTTGACAGCAATGGTTCAGGTAGCCAGCCGAAGCAGGAGAGCCCACGTAACCATGGGCACGGCGGCGCCTCCCCGAGTCCCGACGCAACGATTCGCGCTGAAGCGAACCCCCGTTCGCCCTGTTTTAGGGTGGGGGGCCCAGGTGGTGCCGGTGCGGTGCTGGTGCTTGTTGGCTGCTAGAGAAGCACTACCATAATGCACTACTACACTGGCTTCTGCACCCAGCGGATCACGCACGCAGTAAGTCCACCAACATGGCATGTTGGCAACAATTTTTTAAAATTACCCGCGAAAACAAACAAGCTGTAAGCTTTGCTCCGAAACTATACATGTTGTAGTCGGAGTTTCGTCTAATCTGATTCGGCACCTAAAAAGAAAGCACGAACGTGGCTACACGCAACGAGAAAAAGGGCTGGCATGCCAGCCAAAGATAACGTCCACCTTCACTGCTGGATGCAGCTCTGTGCCTCTTCATCGAAAGGCTGCTCTTGATGACGCCATAATCAACATGGTTTGCACTGACATGGAGCCCTTTCGTGTTGTCGAGAGGAAGGGATTCCTGCAATTCGTAACGGTAAGTTTGACATTATAAGCCGCCTTTCATCAAAGTAACTGCTTTGTATTCTTTCAAATCCAGGTCGCTGTCCCGGGCTACAAGTTGCCATCGTGGGATGACCTCAGAGAGAAGTTCCTGCCCAGGAAAGTATCAGTGCTAAAGACCAAAATATCATCGTCTTTGGTGGGAGCGGAGTACGTCTGTATTGCACTAGTCGTGTGGACATCTTGGTCTATGGAGAGCTTCCTGGCTGTCGAAGCAACATTCTTGGACAGCAACTTCGCGGCTCACCATATCATGCTCAAATTAGTCATGTAGGCCCGAGTACATGTTTTTTCGAAGTCAAAGGCCACAACGCATTCTATAGGTCCACCTTTAGTTAGCTAGAGCCAAGGATAGGGGTGATGTAAAAGTCTGAATGATCTGCCAATTTGTTAAAGAGAAACTGAGGCATAAATTAGTGTACAAACAAATGCATTATCCCAGCAGATACTGAAGGGAGAAACAAATTATCCCAGTGTTCCGTATTCTATGCAAAGGCACAAGGTGCCCAAGCGGTGCACTGTTTCAATTAATCACAGCAGATCTGGAGGGTTTTCTTCCCCACGAACCAAATCTTAGTTTTCTCCATATTCACGACTGCTCCAGACGCGTGGCAAAACTGCTTAGTCTTTTTAAAACATCCCCATTCGTTCAAACATGCTGACCATGCAGATACTATAGGTAGCCTATAGGTTCCTATGGGAATTGGTAGGGTGGTTGTACTGCTTGAGATATGTCACCAAGCAACTATCCCTCGACCTTGGTAACGTGTTTTCAACTTTTGCAGCTCTTAATGCATGTGATGACATCAGCTTTATGGGACGTTCGTTCTTAACTCGATAAAACTATCAAGGTGCCTTTCCTATATTGAGGAATTACAGGAATGGAACTGAACTGCCAGGCCATTCCTGGAGTTGGAATGGGCTAAGTTTTTTCATTTCGAGGAATTGAAAGGAATGGAATTGCGGCAAGTTCTAATTCCCTGGAATGGAATAGGAATGGCGGTGCCCATTCCACAACACTGATTCACACATAGGAGCCAAATTCTGATCTCGAAGTCTTTGAGAAGGTTTTTTGCGGCAACAGGACAAGTAAGTAGCAAATCTCTGAAAACATTTCGCGTATTGTTTGACTACTGTTTGAGTATGGTGCATGCTGTAGGCCTTCTGCTCAGCCTACATCCGAGGCAACATTTTTTTTTTTTTTTTGGCTTTGACATCACATTATTACATGACATTATTAGGGACATTATTCAAAAGTCGGCCTAGAATCCTGGCCAGCTTAGATTCGACTCAGTACAGCAATAAAAAAGCGTTATAAATGAGGCAGAAAGCATATAAAACACTTGCTGCCCTCACCGCTTGTGTCGTTTTCTGCCCAGCAGTGGCTGGTGAAGGAGTCCCCGGCTTGCCAGAGGTAGTCGACGTCTTGCGACGTGTGCCGTCTTCAGCTGGCGAAAGCGCCCGTGCAGCCGCAAGGGCATCGTGCTGGTCCAGTTGCGGGCACACAAAACAAGGCTCCACAGGCAAAGCAACTGTGAGTGGCCGGCTACACTGCGTGCTCGCGAGAAGCGCCTGAAGCAGCCGCTTCTGCTCACTGGTAAACTGGGTCTCGGGCACGATCGGGTAGTCACCGCTGTCTTCGTACGCGCCGTAAGGCAACGGCTCCTCGGCAGGCAGGGGGGCGTCTGCAGCAGTTTTCTTTGTGGTCGCAGTGCCAGTAGATTTTGAGGGTGTCACGGGGTTGGCAGCGCACTCCCTCTTCTTTGAAGTCTCCTTTGGGGTACAGGGCTCCTTCGGGGTAGAGGCCTCCTTTGTGGTAAAGGCCTCCTTAGTGGTAGAAGCCTCCTTTGCAGTAGAGGGTTCCTTCCTTTTGGCCCCCTCCTTGGGCGCAGCAGCAGCCTTGTTCAAGGAAGAATCCGGTGTCACCTGGCCGCCACGTAACCTGCGGCTTGTCATTGCCAGGAAAGGCGGGTCTTCCTCGGCTTCTGTCTTTACACGTTTTGCCGGAGGCTGGAGAAAAAAAAGAAAAGAGAAAAGTCATTAGGACAAGGACAAAGATGTACACATGCGCTTGCAATTTAGAGTGAGGGGCCCTGGTCATCTGGCACATGTAGCATTTTGGCCATAAACCAAATGTCAAGTTGGTTTCATGAACCAACAACTGCGATCAACAACTTAGGTCCCCTACTTCTCTAGTGACAAATCTTTCTCACTGTAGGCTGTAATCAGCATTAGGTGTCCCCGAGAGAGGCAGCTTGAAATGCCCTCAAGCTGAGTGGGTGCGGTAGAAGTTCTTTAGTGCAAACGGTGGCACAGAAGTACAAAATTAAGTAGCCACTCTTATAAAGAAAAAGAAATTTTGAGAATCAAGACCAAAATAAGGGAATTGTCAAACTGTTCAGAAATAAGGCCTTAAAGCGCTGGAGTCTTAGCTAGCTTAGGCCAGTCTGTTCTCTTTATCCGTCACACTTTCCACCCCAAAAAAACGCCAGGCCTGCGCGGAAAGCGCAGCACAGTCACAGCGAAAGCTCGAAGAGCGGCATTTCTAGAGACCGTTATAAACTCTCTTGTGGCTACTAATACAACTACACTAGCAACGTACCCACTACGCCACAAATCATAATTTTTGTGAAGTTGGGAAGCACCCACCGCGACATTACTCGTCATTCTGCGGAGAAGCGAGGTACCATCTTTAAGGCATTAGGTGCAGTTTCTTGATGCGACGGCTGATGACGAAGAATTATGACTGAGCCTTTTGTAATGGGTTGGAAGCTTTAAGTGACCCACTAGTTACGTAATTCGCATTGTGTGAAGCCTGGTCGTTATTTCACTCTCCCACCACGCTTCATAACATAAGCTAACGTGAGAAAGAGATAGAGAGAGGGGAAATAACTTTATTGAGACCCTGAGGAAATGGATCATGGGAGCCTCATGGGCTTCCTTAGCAACCAATAGAGGTGCACTTGCGAGGAATCCACTACGCTATAAATCATAATTTTTGTGAAGTAAGGAAGCAGCCACAACACAAGTTTTCGTCATTCTGCGCAGAACCGTGGTACCTGCTAAACACCTGTAAGGTATTATGTGCACTTTGTTGATGCTATGGCTAATGACGATGAAGAAGTATGGCAGAGCCCTTCGTGATGGGTTGGAAGCATTCAACAACTCACTCGTTGTGCAATTCGTGTTGTGTGACACTTGGTTGTTATTTTACTCTTCTACCACGCTACATTACATATGTTAAGGGGGGACATGGTTTTTAGAGCTAACATAGGTTATTTCTTGGCCAAATTAGATGAAACTGCACTGCTTTGTTCAGTTTTTTTAGCTTTATTTAACTATCCAGTTATATTTTACACAGGTCAATTATTTCCAGAGATAATTAGTAATCTCATTCTATTGCTTGCTGAAACAATAAAAAATTATCTATGCAACATAACATCATTATAAACCCATATATAGATACCAGAAAGCCTAAGGAGAGCAACGCTGCAAGCTGATTGGAAATCGAACAACTACTTCTCAATTTACAGCACTAATGAGTTCATGGCCTACACCTAGCCAAAAACAAGAAAATTTTAAACTAATATAAAAAAAATTGGAATTGCAGATTGAAAATCTGCTTGCAGCATTGCTTTTTATGCACATTTAGCTAGGTTGTGCAAAAAGAATTGTAGCTCTAGCTGTCCTAGGACGACTTTTACAGAAGAAGCAAACAAGGGAAGCGGCCAAAATCCATGTTTTGAGAAAATGAGCAAAAAAGGTTAAAACTTTATTTAGCATTACAGAATGAAAAATATCAAAGGCACACATACTTTTAGTGATTAATATGCACCAGGCATATAATCAGACTGATTGTTAGCATGAGCATGCCTTTTTTTCAAGTTCTGCTGCAACGAGGCCGCTTATCAGTTCAATGACGGTACCGACGCCAATATGCGACGAGTGTTCGCGCGTCATCCACGATCCGTCGTATGACACGGCGATGTTTCCCGGGTTGTCCACGTTGAGTTCCGCGTAGATGTCGCGAACCGAACTCGCGCACTCACTCATGAGTTTCGAGGCAGCAAGAGTAGCGGCAGGTGTTAGCTTCTTCTTCACGTACGCCTGCCACGTTTTCGTGTGGAGGCCGCGACGCAATATGTTCATCATTGCAAATATGTCGTTAAAAGCAGTCTGCCTGTTGCCAGTAGCCTGCATTGGGCGGGTGGCGAGCACGTTTACTGTGAATGGACTTATTTTCTGCTGTCCGTCGACGCACGGCGAACTCCACTTTGACGACCCGTCACCGCAGTTCACACACTAGCTCAAGCTTGACGGCAAGGCCGTATTCCTGCTCGCCTCTCCTGATCTCGGTGTCTCCGTTGTAAATCTTGCACTTCAAACGCGATATTATCAAAGCATTTACCGCCTCCAAGTCCAGGATGGTGAAGGTCGTTTTATCATATGGGGGACCCGCGGCGTCCGCGCATTTAGCGATAAGGCTGCGCTTCCGTTCCGTCACCGCAACAGATGAAATCTCTTGCAACTTCACTTCTGCCTTCTTCTTCTTGTCTTCTATCTGTTGGGGCTGCAGAATTTGTGTGTCGTGACGCACACGGCCGCTTTCCGCGACGTTGTCGGCAACTGACGGGCTCGTAGGACTAGCGTCCATTAGGCCTACCGCGCTGGCCTCGACGGCCGCTGCGAGTTTGTCATCCTCGTTGTTCTGGGTCGTTGCGGGGTGCTTCCTGAAGTTCTCGGCTAGCGATCGCCTCACCCGCTTTCCGAATTTGTGTTTGGTGCGGAACTTCTTGATGACAGGACCCATAGCTGTAGGCAGTCGACAACACCAGGACAAAATGGTGCATGCTCACGCGCGTCTCGGCGGTGAAGCAGACGCCGGAAACGCCGCTTGGCGAATCGGATGCCTAGATTTTGTCACGTGCCCCAAGCAGCCAATAGAATCGCGCGCTTGTACTTCTCGATTATGCGTTTTTGCTAGAAAACCAATGAGCAAGGCGAGCCAGCGGTGGCGGGAAATTGAAGATGAAAAACGGCTCCTCCAAACGAGATCAAGATGGCCACGATAGTCCGTGTGTACCGGCAACGGTTCGGCGCGGAAAGAGCGCGATTTTAGCGTCAATTTGCGCTCAGACAAACCTCATATTGGTGTTACAGATTGATTTTACGGCGGAAATAATGAAAATAGAAGCTACAAACTTAGCAGACTTGTGCAAAAATAGATATAGATTGCGAAAATGTCAGCTTCAAAAAGTCGATTTTTTCGCGATTTTCGGCCTTCTAAGACCCGTGTCCCCCCTTAATGTGGTTCCTTCTCGACATGAAGCCTGTATAGGGTCTTTTTGTAGGGATGGGCGAAGAGTGAATTTGAGGTTCGAAGCGAATCCGAAGCAAATAATGATTTGGTCGAATAATTTCGAATCGAATAGTTCGAATAGTATTTACCGCATATTGTTAAGAAAAATAAGCATTTTTGTCATGACCCTTGCACAATATCTTTAAGGATTCGAACTAGGCATGAGTGAAAGTCATTTTTTTTTTGTTTGAAATTGTGGGGATCCGAGGCGCGCCCGAAGCCACTGCGCGGGCATTTCGAATCCTTTCCCTCTCCCGTTCTCCCGCGACGGCAAGTGGCGCCATCTTGCGCTACGCGCCGACACTCGTGGTGGCGCTGCGCGCGGTCTGAGAGCCGCGAAATTCGGGGACAGACGCGCGTGCAGGCCGGAACGAACGCTCTCTCTCCTCGGACGCCGCTGGGTAAGCACGTATTTCTTTCCGGTCCAACGTCCCCTTTGGGAATCGCTGGACTGTAGCCTGCCTGGGTGCCTCGGCATCCTTGCAGGCGTGTTTACCTCAGTGTTAGCTCCGGTTCGTACGTGAAGCCAAAGAGCGGTGCCTAGTGCTCGTGCGCGGTCGTACCACGCCGAGCCGCACTTGCCGGAGGCCCACGCGTACGGAGATTGCCCTAGCCCTCGCGACCAGGCCCAGTGGTCATCGCGAGAGTGCGCAGCATAGCCGCGAGGGACCTTTTCCCGAGCGGCGTGTCAAAGCTCGCCATTGCGAGCTGCGACGTGCTTCGCGGAACCCCTTTGTGTATTCCGTCCGCCTGCGGGGGCCCTTTGCTCCCCGCGCCCCGGGAGCGGACGCTGTACTGTGTGTGTTGGGGTGCCGCCGAAGGCAAATAAAGTGTTTGTGTGTGTATGTTATCTCGAACAGTGTGTTCATGCCGCGCGGCGCTCAACGCCTTTGCTAGCTGAGCGCGCGCGGAGCGGTGCGCTAAACGTAAGCAGGCGACGGTAGACGCGGCCCTGTGGCTCGCTAAGCCTGAACCCACGGTAGTCTTCGGCTCCGGTGAGCATCGAGGCTACCACAAAATCAAGTGGAAGCAGCCTTGAATAGTATAAATATTTGAATAGCAGTAGGGTGCAAGTTACAAGTGGTACAATACAGTACAATTTAAAAATTACTATGCTTAGCGCATATAAGCCCATATAACACGCTTTTAAACTTTAAAAAATATGTACATTTATCCTTGAAGTGTGGCTTCGCGGCAGTGCAGATTTCCCCTGGAAGGGTTGTTTCACAGCACAGCAACCAGACGCTGCAGTGAAACCACCTTTACAGAGGGTTATGTGCAGTCAAATGTATACTTATATTCGTTCATTTCGAATACTTCGAAATTTCGAATAATCTAAATTCGTATCGAAGCGAATTCGAATACTGTAATATTCGTTCGAATATTCAAAACGCCCGAATATTCGCCCATCCCTATCTTTTTGCAAAGCAGTTTCAAGCACCGGCATGGCTCTGAGGTAGGATACTGGGCTCCTACGCAGAGCGCCCAGGTTTGAACCTCGTTCCATCCTGGAAATTTTTTCTTGAGTTTTTTTTCTTATTTCGAGCGATAAGTGATTACGGACACTGGTGGCGGCGGCGGCGGACAACTACGGCGCCAAAAATGGCCTTTGTTGTGATCTTATAACAGCTTTCGCTGTAAAAAAGCAAAGGAGAATCACCTTGGGCAAGGAGTCTTCCCCTGTAGCAGCAGCAGCAATGGGCTTGGATGGAGACGGAGATGGTGCTTCGAGTTCCTCTGCTGCTTTGTCAGTCGCTGCACTGCCCTGCCGCCGGCGTCGCGCAGCAGGAGTTGCACTGGTCTTCCAGTGCTCGGTCCGTGCAACACCTGATGCACGCCCAGTCTCTGCAGCCTGGAGTATTAAAAATTAAAATAAATTCTGTGGTTTTTATTTGCCGGAACCACAATATTATTATATGGCATGGCATGGTTGACCACTCTGCAATATTTTCACTACTTGGGGTTCTAAAGGAGTACTGACACGAAAATTTTGTCAAAATTTTTTCATTTTGTCAAATGAAAGGCCAAGCCCTCAAGAGGCTAGAAATGCACTAGTAAGTGTGAGCCACCCCAAAAAAGTAATTACAGTATGTTTTTAAAAGCTAGTTTTGGTTCCTACTGTACACTGACGTCACAGCACTGTATGAGTCTCAGCTCGTGCTCGCACAAGGTACCGTGACGTTTCCATGGCCACTCATTTCCTGGCTTCATTGGTGAAACACAAGGGGTTCTTTCTAGAGCTGTGCGAATAGCAAAATTTTGGGTGCAAAGCAAATTCGAATATTGAAGTGTGAATGCGAATCGAATAGAATATTTTTCTAATATTTCTAGAATATTTTTCAAATACTTCGAAGCGAAGTGGCAGAAAAAAAAAAGTCAGAGAGGATTCCTCAGCATATCCTTATGAGATAGCAACATGAAAGTGTTTCATTTCACTAGGTTGATGAAGCACTGGCGGGGTGGTGTTTCATAGTTGTCTTATCAAGAACGAGGCAATGTAGAGGTCGAATTCTATTTATGTACATGATTTGGTGCAACCAAAGTGTTGCCGACAACACTTTACACGTGATAGGCAAAGATGCCATTTCCTCAGCCTCTCCTCCTCTTTCAACTGCTGTGGAAGCCCAACTGATGTGGCGGACAACGGTGTGCTCCCTTCAAGTCCGGAGTTCCAAATCTGCCTCGTAGACGTCGATATATAAGAACATCTGAAATTTTCGATGCTAAAAAGCTTTGGCTTCCGATTTTTCGGACTTCCTGCCCAAATTTCAGGTCCAAAACAGCATTAACTGAGACCCCACCTTTGCCACATCTTTCGTCTCTATGTTGGAACCAGCATTTTCTCGAGTTAATACATTTGCAACCGTAGCAGGTCTTGAATGGCAGCTTTACCGCAATACTGGGGTGTGATGAGGTGAAGCACATTGAAAACCACTTCCAATTAGACGTTGACTGTCTCTTGGCAAAGTTCGACCATAACGGAGCTTGAAAGGCAGCTTTGCCGCAATACGATTGTAATGAGGTGAAGCATATTAAAAATCTGAAGGGGTCACTTTTAATCGGACGTTGACTGTATTTGTTTTTGGGAAGTTCGAATAGTTCGAATAGTAAAATTCCAGGGCGAATCGAATAGCAAACACTATTCGAAAAATATTCGAAATTTCGAATATTCGCACACCCCTAGTAATTTCAAATGGTTTGGTGCCTGACGTCATCACAACTAGCCATACTGGTGCGTGAAGTCACCAGAACAGAATTGACATTGTATCTTGGCGTAACGTAGTGTCGATGTCACCATGTGCGCCATGCGAAAATCGACTTTAACGTCAAAATAAAATAGCTTATCAGCATTCACTGAGCTTCACGCTTACACAAAGCTGTCTCTGTATACACGAGATTTGTATGCCAGAGTAATCTCCCCTTCAAAAGTTCATGTCAGTATTCCTCTAACTCCATAACCGTTTTGTTTTCTAAGAGCTTTTCTGTCTAAAAAGCTTATTTTTTGAAAATTTGATACTGAATATTTTTTTCTAGAAAGCATGTCATGACTGACCAAAAAAAAAAAAAAAAAACCATAATGAAGTGTCATAATTATGGTACCTCTGAGCACTCTTCCTTGTCTGATGAACTGCTAATCGCGATGTAATCATCTCTATCGCTGTTGCTTCTGGAATCAAAGTAAACTTCGGTATCTGTATAATAGCGGTTGAAAATAAAATGGCGGTTCAAAATAAAAGAAATTGCCAAGCAAGTGCTGCCTCCTGTGAAGTGACACACGAACCAGCTTGGAACCGAACGAGTCTTGTTCAAAAGGCTCATGGGGAGATGAATTATCTCAAGCAGACAAGCCACACTCGTCCGAAACGGTTTGGGCACAGTTTGGCAAGGATGAGCTGTACTAGTCCAAAACGGTTAAGCGGTTAATGTGCACCATTTCGACCGTTTCAAAATACAGGTGCCGTAGTCCAGAATCGAACCAGTGCCCCCGTGCTTAGCGGGCGCAGCTTGAAGGGGGCACCAAATACTATAGTCTTGCTGCATATTTCTTGCATATGAGCAGCTGCATTTTAAGGGGGGAAGAGGCACTTTGACATGAAGCATCTTTTTATTTAAGTTAGGATGATGAAAACTTCGGTGATCATGTATTCACATGTGTAAATATCAAATATGAACTCAGTTTTTTGTAGCCCTTACGACAATTTTTTAAATTAATCATTCATTAAAATTTCGTTTAATCACCTTTTTAATAAATTGGCTACTCGGATCCTGCTGAATTAAATGTCATTGCATTCTACAGTTATCAAAGAGTGCAAAAAGCAAATTTTATGGTTCCAGCTTTCCTACAACAAAAGTTATGAAGCTTCAAAATCCGCCATTCGATTACCGAGAAAATGTATTTTTGTTATTTTCTCTCTTGTAAAAACTTACGCTTTTCTATAGTAACATATGACACTTTGTTGCACTCACTAAACATCCAGCTTTTCAGTAATACAAAAATGATCAAAATCGAGTGTACCAAAGCTGAGAAACGCTCGCTAAAAGAATGAAAGGTGGCCAAAAAATTGAAACTGAGAAAAAAGCAAAAAACAAAACTCTGTATCTTCAAGGAGCGCTACACAAGTAAAAATGCTTTACTTTGCAAATAAATGCCTTAGAAGACACCAAGAGAGTAGCTTATCACATTTTCCAACCGAAATGGCCCCAGTGCATGTCATTTCAAGCAGTTTGTTGATTGCGGAGAAGTCGACGATGCCGTAGTTAGCCGCCGACGGGTCAGAGCCCTCGCACGCTGTTGCGAGCGTGCGCAGCTTGCGCTCGCTAGCGGAAGTTGCCGATAAGCCGGAGATCTTATCTTCAGTCTTTTCCTGCTGTTGCGCACAATCGGCGCTAGTCAAGAACGTCGTGTCGATCCTTCTACCACGCTTCCTATCACTGACGTCGTCGAGGCGGCCGCCGACACAGGTGAAGTCGGCATTTCGACCGATGAATCGCGTTCCGCCACCATGCCGTCCTCCGCTGGATGCACTTCTGATGCACCCGAGCCGTGATCTCGTTTTTTTTTTTTTTTTCCGAATTTATGAGCGCTGCGCAACTTTCGATATGGCTTCGCCACGATCAAAGTTCCAAAACGCGGCCGAGAGCGTAGGCCTAATTCACTCCCGGCGGCTGCGGCGCACTTCGTCTAGCTCGCTTGGCGCCGTGCCAGTAAGCCGCCGCAACGTGCAGTCTTTGTTGAGGATGATAAAAACGCCTGCTCCAGCTTCTTGCCAGCTTGCGCGGGTTGGAACTTTACGGACGTAAATCGACGAGAACAACACAGTTATACTACGGCGACATCAACTTGCCGCTTTGCGTGCGCTGTAGCAGACAGCGCGGGAGGCCCGACGAATCGGAAGGCGTTATTTAGTCACGTGGGCTCACTGTGCCAATAGGCTCACGCGGAGGGACCTTTTTTTTGGCGCGGATTTTCTACGTGAATTCTGAGTGGATGGAAACAAGGGCGGCGGGATATTCAAGCAAAAGCGCGGCTCTTTCGAATGCGACCAAGATGGCTGCCATAGGTAACGTAGAACGGCAACAGCGCGGTGCTGAATAAGCCCGTTTTTTACGCATTCATCGCTAAAAATTTAGCTCGCTGATGGCACATAAAATGCTGCCACGGCTAAAATACTGATCTAAGACGCATGAAAATTGGCGAGGTTATGCATCAATAGTGGCAGAATCCAAATAAAGCATTTTCAAAAATTCATTTTTTTTTCTGATTTTCGGTCTCAAAGACCTGCTTCCCCCCTTAATATACTGGAAGCCTTATAGGGTGCGAGTTTTACATAATAGTGGCTTTAGCCAGCCTGCTTTAGCCGAGCCTGCTTTAGTGCATCCGTGGATTGGAAATCCTGTGGAATACATAAAACAAGTGCTAAAGCTCAACTCAAATACATACACTGACAATTTTTACCTGATTCTTGATATAATAAGCAACAACGGGGGGGAGGGGGAGGAGGAGTGACAGAAACAAACTGGTGCATGTTTTTATCTACTGTTCCTTAGGGCTGCAACAATGCCACGAACAAATCTGAATGATTGCCAGTGATGTTTTGAGACGTCAGCGATCATACTGGTACCCTTAATTATATGGCGCATGCATGCGCGTGTAATTAAGGGACAGTATGTGCTGTGTCCCACGACAGCTAACAGACCCTTCCTATTTTTAGTACGATTTTTCGCATGACACCAGTGTATTGCAGCGAAAGTGAGTTAGAGGGGTGGTGCCACCATGTTTATGGCTTGCGCGTTCTTTGCTGCAAGCGTTTCCTATAGCTCCAGGAAGCATGATGCACGCACCAAGATTTATGTACTCTCGCTAAGTAATTTAATATTGCCTTTTGATGTGGACAACTTTCGGTTTCGGTTTCAGGGCGCCGAGGTTGGGCAGTGACGTAGAAGTGTAGGAGGCTTGGTCACGTGACCACACAAGGCTGTGACGCACTTAGCCAGGAAGCGATCGAAACTCCGTGAGTGATGTAGCAACTGATGCTTTGCCGGTACTATAGTGAACTAGAATATATTCTAGTTCACTACAGCCGTCACGTACGTTGCAGAGGTGGCGGAGGTCCGGATGTCACTACAGCAGATCTGGTGTGACGTCACTACAACTTTCCTTGCCCATCCTACAGACAGGAGTGGAGGCGGGCTTGAGTGTTTTGGAGCAGCTCAGGGAGCAGGAATAATGCTGTTTTGGAGCAGCTTTGGAGCACCAAAATGTGTGCTTTGGAGCAACGCAAGTTAGTTTTGGAGCAGAATTCTATGATCAAATATCATTGTTCTTTTTTATTTCTGGTAAACACAAGAAATTCCAACGATTTTAGAAAACATTTATTACTGATGAACCAACCACACTTAACACAAAGTACACACACACACATATATATATATATATGTATATATATATATATATATATATATGCGCGCACACACACGCGCGTACGTGTTATCAAAACATCACAGCTGTGATAGAGCAATGACTCAGGAAAATGAGATAAGCGATGTTCTGAATAGCTACACTTGACTAGACTGACAAATGAAAAACATTAAAGATAATGAACGTTTTTCATCAGCGGTGTTTTCGCACCGCGTTTGCCGGGTTGCTACATTTTCGTCAAAAGCCTACGCCGGCTTCAAAAAGTTTCTTTGAAATGCGCGGAGGTCAGCGCCGTCTGGAGGCAATGGGAGAAACCAAAGAAGCACGTGTCTGCACCCTAAACTCCGTTTGTCGGATGAGCGGGCGATGTGCCGCGCGAGGCGTTTTCTTTTCTACTTCAAGGAGGAAGACGCGGCGGCGCGATTTTGAGATGGCATTCGTCAAAAGGACGCGTGCGACCCTCCGACCACACGTCAGTCGCGCATGAAATCAAGCCATTCAGGATGCAACAGCGCGATTTCGCGAAGGCGTTCGTCAAAAAACACGCGCGTCCCTCCAAACGCGCGTAAATCGCGCCAAAAATTGCGCCATGCGGTTCGACCTTCTCCCTTCAAGTTCCCTTCCAAGATTTGTCAATTATTGGTGTCGCTTATATGCACGCAAATACGGTACTTGAGATGCGATGATACAAAATGTCGCAATCGCACAATTTGTATCCCAAGCTTCTGTTTTCGTACTACCTGACATTTGCCTTTTCAGTAATAAACGTTCCAAGTGTCTGTCTTGTTCTTTTTTTGTATATTTCTTCACTCGCCACCTCATGAGCCAAACCACACGCAGCAACGGCGGCGAGCGGCATGTCATGTAGTGCTGCGGATGGTACGAGCCAAAATCGAACAACGCGACCGATCGCACTAGCGATACTAAGCTCGTCCCTGCACGAGCGCGTTTACATGCTGCATTTATAATGTCTAAGGGCTTGTGTGCAATGCAACAAATTCTGCACATGTAGAGGCACACTTTCACTAAAAAAAATTACTTTCGGAAATGGTCCAACCGACTTGCACGGACCGAGGCCCTGTGAGTGGTTTCGCGGTTGGTAGTGGCTTCACTGACCGCAAACAGATAAAACATTTTTTTTCTTTCTCATGAAGACTTATGACACAAAATCCACGTTACACACTCAGCTATACAGCGGTTTCCTTAATGCAAGGTTTCTAAATAATGGTCGCGCGTTTACGTCCGCGGCGGCTGCTCGCACTATCCTCATGGCTTTACATCAAATTAAGTATTCGCAGTAAATAGAACCTTTTCGACAATTATGAAGAGTCAACGCAGTTACTTTTGTTCATGTTCGCAATCCCAGGCCACGATAACCGCAACCGCCTCGTGCGCGCAGCGCACCAGAAAACTCCATTGCTGCCGGCGTCACAATCGAAATATGGCCGCACAACTCACTTTCTTGTAGCTAGCTCCTGTACAGGCTCGCTAGCTTTTTTGTGCCTTCGACAACGCCACGAGAGCGCGCTAAGTGATGTGATGATGATATAAGCTCGCATAGGCGTGCCATGACACGGATGACAGCAGCACATAAAGGCACCAAACGTAGCCTCGGTGATCGGTTCCGGAAGCGCACTGGAGCCCATCGCGGAGGCCATGCACCAAAGACCGCTTGGGAGCAGTTTCGGCGCAATAATGCGTGTTGGAGCAGGATGGCGCAGCAGAAGCGGATTGGCGCAGCGTGGCGCAAATGGCGCAGCGCTTCCACCCCTGTACAGATCTATGTCAGAGTTGGCGCGCTAGCGATGGGTTTCGATCGGGAGAATGGGCATTTTGCTACACATTGGAAGTGAATTAAAATATATTCTAAACGTTTTCTGTGTCCGACCCTTCGTGTGGAGTGTCCTTGCATACAGAGGAAACCCACAACAGGCTTGTTATAGCCTCGAAATTTGATGGCACCACCCCTTTAAGCATTCCACACACTATAGACTAAGGCCAGAAAATTTTAGAGCCGCTGTCCCTTGTTACCGTATATTGCTGATTATAAGTCAACGTTTCTTTCATAAAACGACCTTCCAAAGTTCGGGGGTCGACCTATAATCGGAGTCAACCTTGTAAGGAGTGGGGTTCGGCGGGTCTCGTTACGGTAGCTGGCTCTCAGGGAAGAGACGCGTTCTTTCAAGAAGGAACGTGTTTATTTACATGATGAAGTCAGGAGGTGAAAAGAAGAGAGATAACAGCAAAAGTCTTCGGCTTTTATAGCCCCGAGACTGTCACTGCATAAGCACTGGCAAACCGGTGTCAACGTCTCCCGCCAATCCGGTGACCTGTCGTCCTGGCGTCCGGCCTCCCGAAAGGAGGCAAAGAGTCACACAATACACTCGCCACGCCCCGAAGACTCGTAGGTGAGAAGGTCGGCGAGGAGTTTCAGTCCAAAGGGGAAAGGGCCGATGACCTCCGTTTCCACTGCCAGTAATACTTGGAAGAAGTGTTGAATGATGGCTGCCTCGGGTGAAGGCCCCACCTGGGTTGATGGGAGCGTCTTCAACGGCGCAGTCCCACGCTGACCAAAACGCACGACAAAGCGGGTGTGTCGAATTCCGGAAAATACGCAGACCGCTCCCTCTGGCGCAGGTTAATTTTCCCTGCTGCGGTAGCGTAGAAGGCAGATGTGGCTGGGTGTGAAACTCTCCCGCGGTGCTTTCTCACGCAGAGAACAACAAGCCAAAAGGGGGTCTCCGAATTCCGACGTCCTTTTTCTGGGAAATCCGTCGACAGCGACATGTCCGCCCGCCCGGCAAAAGCTCCTACAGGAAGAATCGGCATTCCTGCCTCCGTCTAAGCGCCGATACGAGGGGAGAAGACAGCATTCCGGTAGACAGCTGTACGCTCAATGGCGTCGGCCTCGATGAATTTTTAGGCCAAACGTAACAGCTCCTCCGCCGCCCGGAAAATCTCGGCTGGCCAGCGCTCACAACCGCTGGGCACGAAGAGAATGGTTGGTGACGAGGCCGACGTCCTGTCTTGGAACCGCAACTGCGAACTCGCAACAAACTCCCAACCACCTCACAATGATCGACAGCAGCAAAGTGAACTATACAACACAATGCCATGCCGTGATCAAGCGCCTTGGACTCGCTAAAAACTCTCCAGGCTTCTCAAGACATAAATAAATGAAAAACCCGCTACTCTAAAATATTGACGGAATTTCGTGCCGCCAAAGCTACAGCATTCATGGAAGAAGGCATGCCAAAGAGAAATAAAAAAAAAGAAAGAACAGTTTTGGTCACATAAGATAACAACAAAAGATGCAATATAATGTGGCCCTTGATTCATCAACAACACTTTTCAGATTAGTCTGCTCAGACCATCCGCATTGCCGTGCAATTTCCCTTTTTTATAACGAACCTCGAAGTTGTACTGCTGGAGGGTGAGGCTCCATCGGAGGTAAGCGACCATTTTTGTGTGACATTTGATTGAGCCATGTCAGAGGACAGTGATCTGTCTCAAAGATGAACCTCGCTCCGTACAAATAACATGACAACTTCTGGGCTGCCCAAACCAAACAGGCACATTCCTTTTCGGAAGCACTATAGGCTTCCTCCCGGACCGTTAGTTTGCGGCTGGCATAGAGAATGGGATGTTCCTCATGATCATCACCAACTTGGGTAGCACAACGCCCATGCCTCTGTCGCTTGCGTCGCATTGAACTATAAACTCTTTACTATAGTCCGGTGCGCGTAGCACAGGTCGTGAAACTAACAATGCTTTTAAACCCTGAAAGGCGGCTTCTTTACCCCCATCCCAAGGCAAGTTAGTGGGCTCCCCTTTTCTCAGTGCGTCTGTAAGCGGACTTGCCAGTTGCGAAAAATTGGGAATGTAACGCTGGTAGTAGCCGACAAGTCCCAAGAATGACCGAATGTCGGTCTTTGTGCGTGGCTGTGAAAAACCGGCAATCGCAGCTGTTTTCAGTTCGGCCGGCTGTCTCGTTCCCTGCCCAACAACATGGCCTAGGTAGGTCACTTGAGAGCAGCCAAAACTACATTTTTCCGCTTTCATTGTCAAACCCGCCCCTCTCAACCTCGAAAATACTTCCCTCAGATGCTTTAGGTGATCTTCCCAGCTGTCTGAAAATATCGCGACATCGTCAAGGTACGGGAGTGCGAACTCCTGTAGGTCTTTCAGTACGATGTCCATCAACTTGGAGAAACTGAAAGGCGCATTCTTTAGCCCGAAGCTTAGAACCAAAGGTCTAAAAGTGCCTACAGGTGAAATGAATGCGGCCATAGCGGCTGGCACTTTCTGAAAGAGGAACCTGCCAGTATCCTCTCACGAGATCTAGCGTTGAAATGTATTTAGCAGCGCTGACCCTTTCGATTCGCTCCTCAATATTAGGGATCGGGTACAACTGATCCCTATTGATGGCATTCAACCTCCTGTAGTCTACACATGGACGAGGGTCCTTGTTTGGGGCCTCCACAAGTATTAGTGGTGATGTGTAGTCACTCTCAGCAGGCTCGATCACCCCCAGCTCCAGCATGCGCCGTATCTCGGCCTCCATAATCTCCTTCTGTCGTGGGGACACGCGGTAAGGTTTGGATCTTACCGGTTCGGCTGATGTGAGTTCTATTTCGTGGCTTATCAGTTCGGTTCTACCCGGCCGATGACTGAACCTATCGAGATACTGCCTCAGTAGCTCCTTTAGTTCCTGTACCTGTTCAGGCTTAAGCGCTTCCGCGCCTACCGAGAAAGCTACAACCTCTTCAAGGCTAATTTCTGAGTCGGAAGTTTTGGTGAATCCGTCGAACTCGGATTGAATTTCTTCGGGCTCCTTTAGGGCGAGATTCACAACCCCATGTCGTTCTACGTAAGGCTTCATCAGGTTACAGTGGTAGATTCTAACTTCCTTCCTTCGACCTGGCACTTTCAACGCGTAGTTAGTGTCAGAAAGCCTATGCAACACTTCGACTGGCCCGTCCCAATGTACTTCTAGTTTGTTCTTTCGCGATGGTCTGAGAATCATTACTTGATCCCCAATGCTAAATGTTCGAAGTCTGGCATTCCTGTCGTAATAAAGCTTGGCATTCCTTGAGCCTTGTCCATGTTCTTTTCGACAAGCCCTTGTGTCGTACTTAGTCGTTCTAGCAGATTTAGCACGTATTCTACCACTGTTTGACTATCCCCTCTTTCTTCCACATTTCTCTCAACATTCTAAGTGGGGAACGCAGCGTTCTGCCATACACTAACTCTGCCGGTGAGAACCCCGTGGCCTCATGTGGGACCGTACGCAAAGCAAACAAAGTAGCTGGAAGACAGCTTTCCCAGTCTTCCTTATGCTCATAACAAAGAGCGCGCAACACTCGCTTCAAGACTGAATGCCATCTCTCGACGCTGTTTGATTGAGGATGGTAGACAGAACTGTGTATCAACCTTATCCCAAACTTCTGTAAAAAGTTGTAGTAACGAGCTCGTGAAAACCGACCCTTGATCAGCCTGTATTTCTGCCGGAAAGCCGACGCGTGTGAAAACTGACAGAAGCGCGTCTACTATTTCTGTCGAAGTGGGCTCCTTCAGAGGGATTGCCTCTGGAAACTTCGTGGCTGGGCACAGCATGGTGAACAAATACCTATAACCCGACTTAGTTGCTGGTAGGGACCCCACTATGTCTATCACCAGACGTCGAAATGGTTCTGATATTATAGGTACCAATTTTAGCGGAGCTTTCCACTTTTCCCCAGGCTTACCCGTGCGTTGGCACGTGTCACAGGATCTTACAAATTCCTCCACATCTTTGAAGCACCCAGGCCAATAGTATTCCATTAGCAATCTCTCTTTGGATTTCTTTATTCCTAGGTGGCCGGACCACCCGTTTCCATGGCAGAGGTTCAAAAGATCCTCCCGGTATTCTCTAGGAACGACCAATTGATCTAGAATCCGGCCTCTTTTATCCCTGTAGTGCCGATACAACAAACCTCCTTTCTTATGCAACGTCACGTTGCCCCTAGCGATCCCTTCTTTAGCGTTAAACTGTAATCTAGTTAAGCTAGGATCGTTCTCTTGCTGGGCTGCCAGCGACTCTCTGTTTACTCGTACAAGCCGATCAAAGTTTTTCGAGGCCGGCGACAGTACTGACCCCATTTTGCTTGTGCGAGTGTCAGCTAGTTCTCCCTGATCTAGTTCCGTTGATAAAGCCTCATTTTGCTGATCAGTTGACTCTCCCTCTAGGTCATGATCTAACTCCGTCAATAAAGCCTCATTTTGCTTATCAGCTGGCTCTATCTGCGCGCCTGTAGGGTTACCTAACTCCGTCTCTGTTGACGCTGCGATTGGTTTCTTCTGGTGCCACAGAGGCGAGCTCTCGCGCCTTGGACCGAGTCAGCGCTTGAACAGTCCCTTCTCCAAGTTTCTGACCCCGCTCGCGCAGTATCCTGTCTGACCGATTGAAAATATATACGGGTACTGCAACGACATAGATGTCGAGGACCGCTGCCTCAGTCACAATTTCTCCAACGGCCCAGTGATCGTTACTTTAGCCATAGGAAGGCAGGACGCTGTTTTCCTCTACAACCTGTTTGATCCACGCCACTTCTCCCGTAAAGTCCATCTACAGTAATGTACGATTGG
>NW_023615843.1:0-25000 GCF_013339695.2 Rhipicephalus sanguineus | reverse complement strand
TTGAGAAGGATATGTAGCCTAGCACGCGTGGCCGGAAGCAGCGCGTGCCACGTTTCCGGTTCCATAGAGTGGCTGACAACGCGGCCTGCGATAATACTGGTCTTGAAAAGACAGTCGAATATGTTTTCTGCGACCGTTCTCGATAATGTGTTCAGTAGCAAGCGCTCGCGTTTGCACTATGGCGCACAATGACGACAGACCATTGTCACAAAAAGTAATCTTAGAATTCGACCTAATGCCGTTCCTACGGACACTGAAAATAGATTAACGACTATATTTCTTTTAAAAATGTGTTCCTGAACTGTAAGCGGCTCTGTTTGGCGTTTCCTTTTTTCCTGCTTCGTATATATAATCACAGTGTGCGGAACATGCGTTAACATAGGGTACATTTCGCAACCCAGTACACAATGCCCTTCGTATCCGTATACACGGCATCCACTTCCCATCGTATATCCAGTGTCTGGCTCTGTTGTGAGCTCTTCCTTTGACCTTTAACTCGATATCACGAATACTGCGAACCCCCAGTGCTGTAGTTAGCACAATGCCTCCGCGAATGATTTCCTCGCCCCGACTGTACTGAATTGCGCTTCACAGTGATGTATGGTGCCCCGCGAGCAACTGCGAAGCAAGAAGTCTGCAGTGCCTTCCGATGCGGCTATGGGTTAGCAGCGGGTAGCATGAAAAGAATAGAGCGAGAGAGAGAGAGAGAGAGAGAGAGGAGAGAGAGAGAGAGAGAGGGAGAGAAGGTAGCGTTCAGTGCCTTCCCGCATCGTCCGTGTATACTGCCATGTGCGTAAGCATGACAGTGACACACTGCAATGCAGTCTGGTTGACTTCCGGGTGGAGCTATATTTGCCAGAGCGGCAGCCAGAACTTTGTCCTGTCTGAATTTCCGTGACTCACCATCTGTCAACGTAAAAACTATGCAATCGCTTCGGACGACTCGAAGGCGAGGCCGTCGCCTTCTTATTCTTAATTCTCACTCAATATTATATCCTCCCCGGCCTCCCTCCGAAAGCATTCTGCAACTTGCGTGGTTTTGCACTGCCTCCAAGATCGGAGGCATGTGAGCTTTCGGCGCCTCACGTGGTTTGACACTGCCTCCATGATCGGCCCACCTTTGACCAAGCGATGACGTCATGTGATGACATCGTCATGTGACGTCACGTTATGTAGCGCCAAGCGTCGTCATGATGACGTCACAAATCTGTCGATCTGCGACGTCGTCATATGGTACGTCACAACGTGGTGGCGATTTTCTGCATCACTCGTGTTGCATCACCAGCGGGACGTCGATGGTCAGTTTTCGCGTTTCATGAGGCATGTAAAAGGCATTCCCCTTAAAAATTTGGGAGAGCTGGTGATGAACCACGGCACAAGTACGAAGAGAAGGACGACAGGAATGAGGACGAACTTCCTCCTCCTTCTTTATGTGATCCTTGTTTTAGTATTTTGCGTTGAATAATATCGGGGGTTTTACGTGATTAAACCCGATATGATATGAGTCTCGCTTTAGCGGAGGGCTCGGCAAATTCGACCGATGATGCCATTTAACGTGCACTGACATTTCACAGTACACGGGCCTCTAGCATTTCGCCTCCATCGAAATGCGACCGCCGCGGCCGGGATCGAACCCGCGACCTACGGGTCAGCAGCCGAGCAACGTATACAACCACTGTTCCACCGCGGTGGGACGAGTATATAGTTGCGCTGTGGTTCATCAAATGCTTACAAGCTTCGGAAATGAGAGTATCTACTTGTTAACGCTTTTAATGATCTCTTGTTTTGGCGTCGTTGTGCATATGTACATGACTGAAAATTAATGCTGTGGCTTTACGCACCAGAAACATTCTATGAGTATGAGGCAAGCCGTAGTGAGCGGTTCCTCCGGACTCATTTTGACCACCTTGGGTTCCTTAATTCAAGTGCATGTATATTTAAGTACACGAGTACACTTAGCCTCTAAGTGCTAACAATAGGGTGTTTTAGCAGCGCCGGTATACACCGCGGTAATACTGCACCGCTGTAGTTGGCACACATCTTTTTAGTATGCAGGACCGCTATTATCCGATTTGATCATCTCATCACGTTACAACACGCAAAAAGCAACTCGCGCGGCTGAAAAAATTCTTGAAAAGCTACGCGCTGACCACGACAGTACGGTACTTCCGGGCTTAACGTACCTGATGTCGACTCGCGGTATCGCGTACAGTATAAATGCTACAGACATGTTGAGACATCACGGAAAATACACAAAGGCACATAAGGCCGCGCAGGGCCGCGCGACATGTCACATTTGTCGTTGTGACTGTGACATCTTTATGCCCTGGAATGCGGACAAGAACCAATCGTATTACGTACTGTACATGCGACAAGGCGACAACAAAAAGAAAAAAAGAAAAAAAAAGTTAGTACCTCTTGATACTGTCGACGTCGAGCGATATATGAGGCCTGACACGACAAACCATACTTGTCGTTGTCAAACCGATCGCGTGATCTTCAAATGGAAAGCCTAGAGGCACGCAAGCAGCCCCTGCCAACTTTCTTTTTTTTCTGGCCCAATGATTTCATGTTGGGGTATACGACGCGCGTCTGGGCAAATGTGCTAGAAAGGTATTTGATAGTGCAATCACTGGAACCTTTCACTTGATAAATCGAACCACGGCACGGATATTTTTTTGCGTCAACGTTATTGGCTGCGCTGCAATAAAGTAGAATAAAGCCGCGGAATCGTCCTACATAATCCTGTCTTCTGTATCCCCACTAGTTCTTGCAAAAACAGATGATTAGAGACAGGCCCGTAGCTAGGGAGGCGGGGCGTAGCACCCCCCCCCCCCACCACCACCACCACCACACACACACTTCCAGAAATATGCGTACAAAAATATTATACTGTTAGGAAGATTAATCTCAATCGTAAAAATATAGAACTATTCATAAAACAGTATTTAAAACGTTACATAATTTACATACTGCGATTTTTTACCCAAGATAGTTACTTAACAGATACTTTCCTCAAATAATCAAGGCCTTCGGCAAGTATCCCTCCACCCCCCACCCCCGAAAGAATTCCTGGCGAAGGGCCTGGTCATAATGCTGATGGTTAGAGCTGTCTTTGTTTGTTCGGTGTATCCTCAGCCGTTTCATCATTTCTTGTATAGCACCACTACGATTTCAAGTGCGTATACGTGCTAGTACGGGGCACCGAGCGAAGGCTGGCGCTTCGAGAGGGGATATTTCCAAACCACGTGATGGATGAGTCTTTTGACCTTGCGGCTCAAGAACTTCCGCACGATCCTTTTTAGAGCTTCGATTAGCACGCGAGTCACTTCTTCATCGCCTGGCACTCCAGAAAGCTATAACCGGCTCTGGGCGTCGCGTTTAGAGACGAGGTACTTATTTAGTGTGAAGGTCACGCACTCGACGCCACCCCTCCCCTTCTGAGTAGTTCCTCTACCGTCCGCTGAAAGGCGCGCGCAGCGCGAGCGCGCCTTTCAGTGGGCAAGCTATTTCAACCGACAGTGGTTGCATGATGACAGATACATACTTGAGCGAATATTCACAATATAGAAGGAAGCGTGTGCCTATACTGTAATAAAAATACAGAAAATATTCGACACATTGTAAAGAAATGTCAGGATATTCACTCAAGACCATTTGAAGGTGCGAATCTTTCTGAGGTTGTGGAATTCGACGCGGATACAAACATTAATTGGCCCGAGACTGATATAAACAAGACATGCTTCATGCTTCCAACAGAAACCGAAAGAACATGAATTGTTACCGGGGTAACTAAGTGTACATTATATAACGAGGTCCTGTGTTCTTCATAAGTTTCTGTGTCTTTTAGCGCTTCACCATCATTATTATATAAAACACACACGCACACACACACAACCTTGTCTGAAGTAAGAGAATAGAGATGGTCAGGATGCTAGAACGTTATAGTTGGAGTATTGCATTATTTGCAACGAATAGACTAGGTGACCACCGTGGTCGCCGCCCCGTTTGAAAGGTGATGCCGCTAAAGATCACCATCGTCATCATGTTAGCACGAAATTTAACGCTTCTATAGCCACCATGCCCGCTTCTTCTCTCCGAGCTCTTTCTATTTTTATTTCCTCTTTCCCTTCCCCCTAATGCAGGGTAGCAAACCAGATGTTTCCATTTCGATTCCCGTTAACTTCCATATATTTCCCTAATTTGTGCATCTATCTATCTATCTATCTATCTATCTATCTATCTATCTATCTATCTATCTATCTATCTATCTATCTATCTATCTATCTATCTATCTATCTATCTATCTATCTATCTATCTATCTATCTATCTATCTATCTATCTATCTATCTATCTATCTATCTGTCTGTCTGTCTGTCTGTCTGTCTGTCTGTCTGTCTGTCTGTCTGTCTGTCTGTCTGTCTGTCTGTCTGTCTGTCTGTCTGTCTGTCTGTCCACCATATTTGAGTTCCTTCTATGACCGCTGAAATGCGCTCGCAACGCAAACGCTTTGCAGGGTCCGCTTCCGAGGCTGCGCAGAGACGGGTGCTAGACCCGGCGACGACCAGCATGCAAGCAAGCAGTCGAGAGGGCCATCATTCATCTGCCACCGTCGCGCTCGCGCGGAACGCAGCTACAGCGTGTTCTTTCCATACAGTGTGTCGCTGAACGAAAATAGCCGACGTATATGGAGAGAGGCCCAGGGAACGCCCTGCCGATGTGTTTGCGTGCTTTCTGACCCAGCGCTGCAAGTGCGGAAGCGAATGGCACACGGCAAACGCGCAACCAGCATGGGTTCGATTGCGCATGAAATATGTTTTCTTTGTTAATTTATCACGGTACCCGCATCAGCATCGTGGCATCATAGAGCGACGGCGAACGGTTGGGGAAGGGGACAAGGTTACATACTGCACAAACTTGAACGGATTAAAAATTTTTGTTCAGAGTGTACCACATGCTATACGCAGTAAACTTTGCAAACGTGCTCATTTTCGCACTTTTGAGCGCCAATGTAACCTTTACATTCGTAACCTTTACAACAGTTACAATTGCGAAGGTGACTTTTCGTTTATATAGGTTACACTTCTTTTTTTTTTTTTTCTTTTAGGAACATGGGTGTCGCTGCAGCCAACGTTTCGACAGGGAGACTTTGCCAAGGCAGCAAGGTCGGTGGGCTTGTTGTTCAAGAATTTTTCATTCCATCGAGCTTCTTCCATCATGCCCCGAACTTCATCCTTATTTACGCATTTGAATCATGCAATGTATACATACAAAGGGTCCTTGGATATCAAAAACAACAATCAAAAACTACACATGAACAATATCATAGGAAAGAGAAAATCGTACGGGAAGCGTCAGAAGAGTTAGACGGGGCATCCCATAGCACGTATGACACTGAACAGCTAGGTTTCAGGCGTAACACGAACCATTACCTCCGAGATTCGTCGCACCGGCAGGTTTAACTTCCCGGTGCGCGCCAATCTCAGAGGCCATGCATGAGCCAATGCAAACATCAATGGTTCATCGATCTAAAGAACAAGGCCAAACAAACGAAGGGGTGATACGAGAGCGTCATCCTTCTTTCGTATATCCAGTTCATTAATTAATAATAATAATAATAATAATAATAATAATAATAATAATAATAATAATAATAATAATAATAATAATAATAATATCTGGGGTTTAACGTCCCAAAACCACGATATGATTATGAGAGACGCCGTAGTGGAGGGCTCCGGAAATTTCGACCACCTGGGGTTTTTTAACGTGCACCTAAATCTAAGTACACGGGCCTCAAACATTTTCGCCTCCATCGAAAATGCAGCCGCCGCGGCCGGGATTCGATCCCGCGACCTTCGGGTCAGCAGTCGAGCGCCATAACCACTAGAGGGACACTACAAAGAAAACGATTTTCCTCGTATTAGGAAATTACAACTTCACAATGCCGAAAACACCACTTTCACCGCGTGAAGACGCTTGGTAAGCGAGAAGAACCAATTAAAGAAATGCGGGAGGCGACGCCACCTTGAAATTCAGGCACCAGACGCCGTGACGTCTTTGATTTTGACGGCGTCTGCTAGGCCATACGTAGTTCCTAATCGGTAAAAATGAAGTACGCTGCCTTCTGAGGGAACCGGAGACTTAACATACAAAGCTTCAGGCAATTTCCTTGAGCCAATGTCGCCAAAATACGACAAAAATACACATTGAAATCCGTGATGTCACGCACAGAGATTTCGGCGCGATATTTTAAAATGAAACTTTGACCTGGATCTTCTCCTCTATTCATGAACATAGTGAAACTAACGACAGTAGAGTTCTCAGCGTACAATTTATCAATCTAAGCCAATTCATTGTTTCGCCTGTGTCCCTTTAGGTTCGGCTGGCCGTTCAGTGCGCCGTGCAGCAGATCAGAGCGTTCGAAGCCGATCTCACCTTAAAGTTGAGAGCGCGATCGGGGAACCGGCGTAATTCTCATAACGTGGCTTACTTCTCCGATTTATCCATCGAAGTCTCCGAACGATCGGCTCGAACAGGCTTGGTTACAAGTAACACGGGCCTCCACGTGGCTGCAAAGTGAGATGACTGAGGGAGCCAGTCGAACGTAGCGTAAGCGTAAATAGACCTGCATCGGAAAATGATTAGCACTTGGACTGATGACTGGAAGAACAATCGGGCGACTAGCATTCTAAATGATGGCTTCAGGATGGGCTGCTTTCTGCCGGTATAACACCCGCTTTAAAAACATCGATATTGCTTGCCAAACACTACTGGCATGCTTGGAAACATGAATGAGCGCTTCGTGTCGCGATTTTGCCGCTGCGCTCATCGGTCATTTTTCCTAAAATTGCTTTTTTTTTCTTATGCAGCTGTACCATAACTTGCTATCGCTAATTATTTATTTCTATTTCTTAGGACACAGGCCGGAAGCGCATATAACACACGCGAAGGCATCGGATGAAATCACATTCAAGACAACTACTGCGAACAAGTTGGTATACAGACAGTTTTCACGTGACGTCACGAACACATATTCCCATAATTAACATAATAAGTGACCGGGTTTGACGTCCCAAAACCACAATATGATTATGAGGAACGCCGTAGTGGAGGGGTCCGGAAATTTAAGCCACCTGGGGTTTGTTAAGGTGCACCTAAATCTATTGCATCCCCCCCCCCTTCCTATTCAAGCCTATATGTAATTAAGATTTCTCTCTCATGGGCATTTGCTTTGAATTTGAGTTCAGGTTGGGTGTGTCACGTTTGGGTCGTAAACATCAACAAATCCGTTCGTGTAAACACCACGCAGTCACGTGACAGTGTGACAGTCGCGCTTCCGTGAAGTGTACGTCTATATAAACGCTTCCCCGGCCGTTCGCACAACGCTGACAAAGACAGAGATGCGTCACAGGCGTTGACACCTTCCGGGTGTGAAACGATTGTAGTGTCTAACGTGACAGCGCCGGTGACGACAAGCTCACGTTTTCGCAAGGTCCTTTGTTCTATAACAAAGAGAGATGGACGGCAAGCTATCCAAAATATGAAACTCCCCAGCGGAATTCTCATTGCCAATTATACCACAACGTCCCGGAAGACGCGGTTCTGCCGCGTGTGCAGCGTTAGACTCGAAGTGGTGTAGATACGCTATGTCGCTGACCAAAATATATTTCCTTGAGTTAGTGGCCTTCATGCGGAGACTCGCTGTATTGCATATTTTTCTGCCCAAATCCATCTAGCGGCATTTTCCCCTCTTCCTATATAGCGAATATACGTTGGCCGATCATTATGCTTTCAATAAAGAGATCTATCTATCTGTCTATCTATCTATCTATCTATCTATCTATCTATCTATCTATCTATCTATCTATCTATCTATCTATCTATCTATCTATCTATCTATCTATCTATCTATCTATCTATCTATCTATCTATCTATCTATTCTATCTATCTATCTATCTATATCTATCTATCTATCTATCTAATCTATCTATCTATCTATCTATCTATCTATCTGAGTAAAGTTCTGCGTGACTACAAATTCTGCAGCAACCATTTTTACGGCCTTGTATTTTGTCTCCATTCCACTCAATCTCTTTTGACCGTTTTGTATGCTGTTGCAAACTTTCATACTGCTAAAAAAAATAGGGCGAGGGGGGGGGGGGACTGGTGCCGTCTAATGCATACAAGAGCACACGCCCACATGTTTGACATTCACATGATGATGGTCACATGGTGGTGTTCTTCTTACACTACAAGGCACGTGCACACACACACACACACAAAAAAAAAAAATACTCACAAGGTCTCTCATGCATCCGCCTCAGTCGACTCGAAGGCGAAAGCTATTGTCTTTTTCTTCTAAGTCAACGTATTGAACCTCCCGCGCCCCCCTCCGAAAGGTTTCTGCAACTGACGTGGCTTTGCAATGCTTCCAGGATCGGAGGCAAGGCATGTAAGCCTTCTGCACCTCACCTCCGGGATCGGCCAACCTTGACCAAGCAATGATGTCATATGTGATGACGTATTCACGTGACGTCACAGTGACGTCATGATGATATCATGAGGACGTGGCAATGTTGGCCGATCTGGACGTCATAATGACGTCATATGGTGATGTCATCACGTGATGATTTTTCGCATCACTCGAATTGACGCCGCCGACGGGGGACGCCGGTCAATTTTCGCGTTTGATGAGGGCATCTAAGGCTCTTGTCTTAATAATTGTAGGAGTATTACGTCCCAAATCCACGATATGATTATGAGAGACGTCGTATTCAAGGGCTCCGGAAATTTCCACCACCTGAGGTTTTTGTAGCGTTAGCCAGTTTCGCGTGGATCCTCAAGAGCCGTGGTGCGCATGCGCCAGGATCTGTGATTTCACGCACCGGAGCCGGCACCTCCCTCGCACTCTACCGCCGCCGCGCGCGACTGGCCACCGCCGGTCTGCGCTTTCCAGAGGAGTGACGTCGTAGCCTTGGTAGAGGTATTGGCGCCGGCGCGCGCGCAGCTATTCGCGTTCTTTGTGCAGTCGCCGTCTGACACTGCGTGGAGCCGCTTGATAGCGCCTCTGACTGGCGTTTGCCAGTGTGGTATAGCCATGGAGAAGGAGAGCGCAAATGCTGCTCAACGGCGCAGAAGAGCGGAGAAGCTTAACTCATCGGATCCCGAAGTAGTTGCCTGGCAAAATAAATATACATGTGCCACATAATACGTATATCGTGTGTGTGTCATTGAAGCAGCAGTAAGCATGATAATCAAGCTAATCCTAGACAATCAGGAAAGCTAAGAATAATCAGCTGAACCTTTGCTAACGCTACGTTATCCTGGCATAGCGGAGCTAAGCCACTGCAACATCCTTTTTTCTTTAACGTGCACCTAAATCTAAATACAACTCTATTCAACGCGGTCCACTCTATAGTCGGATACAAGTTTAGAAGTCCGCTGCAATTTCTCCCCAAAGACGTATGCACACAAGCCTGCACCAATAGGCGTGCACTCTAGAAAGACGTCATGAGACGGACGGCCGGTGACCCCGCCTTCGGAGAACATTGCCGTGTGTATGAGCGGCACTATTTCTCTTGTCGCCGAGGAGATCAGCTGCTGCGCTTCGGTCATCGAGGCCTCTTCGGACTTCTTGAGGGTATCCGACTATGGAGAAGCTGATCACAAATCGCGTTCGTTCCAGCTGCAACTGTGAACAGCTGCGTACAGACGATGAGCTTACACTTGTGTCATGCGCTTTCCACACTCTAAGAAAAAAAAAAAGAGTATGCGTGACTCTTTTCGGGGAGTTCTGACTTGCCACGTATAGGACTCTCTTTAAATAGTCACGGTGACTCTCTTGGTGGGTCAGGGTCGGCTCGCTCTAGGAGCGTCCCCTGATCCTCTAGGAAGAGTGCAAAGACTCTCATCGGAAGGATCCCGTTACCACTTATAGGGAGTCAGACGGCTCTTGCCGGTAACACTCCTACGGGGGTCAAGGGACCCATACCGAAGCATCAAGCGACTCCACAAGTATTTTAAGGTACTCATGTGATCCTTGCTCTACTTTTGCGCGACTACTGTTGAAAATAGTGGAGTATTCATTTTAAACAAGTCCAATAATACTTGCCGTTCTGCCCAGCGACTGCAAAAAAAGAATATTTCAGTTTTAGCATTATTTTTAATAAAACTCGTCAAAACAACACATATTTTCCAGCAAAGTTATATGGAAAGCGCAAAAAGGTGGTCTGTGATTTCCAATTAAGAAGTTTGGGTATTCCTCATTTACATGCTTCTACGAGTATAGCCAACTAAAATGTGTGACTGTGATATGCACAGTGTCATATGGTGCTAAATAAACAGCAGAAATCGCCATCATGCATTTCCATATTTATTCCTTGTGATTAAGAATAAATCAAAAAGTGGTGACGGCTTGAGGCATCAGACTTGTGGCTTGCTAGGTTGTCGCTCCTGTCCAGCGTGAGCACCATGAAAAAACGGTATCTGAAAAGCAGAACGTGATATTATGCTGAGAAAATGAAATTGCAGTAAAGGTTTGCAAAACCTACACAACAGGGCGTAGCCAGAAATTTTTTTCGGGGGGGGGGGGGTTCAACCATACGTTCGTGCGTGCGTTTGTATGTGTGCGTGTAATATACGCAAGCAAAACTGAAAAATTTCGGGGGGGGGTTTTGAACCCCCCAACCTCCCCCCCCCCCTTGGCTACGCCCCTGCGACACAATAAGTGGTTCACACAGACATAATAAAGGCTAACAACAAAACAACAAAGCACATCCTCCGGCAGTCAGGGGCACGCCGTGAGTGGTTATTGACCGCATGTTTTACAAACGTAACCCATCCTTAAATACTCAGATAAACAGATCTATGCGACTACGAGGGCCCGATCGACACCCAGCGCGTGCGTACGCCGTCTACGTCGAGATCAGACATGTCATATGCTAGAATTAGCGCACGTAACTCCCACAATCAAGTACACTCACTCGATTCTGTTATAACGCCCAACGTCATCGCAGTGTATGCAAACCACGAAAACAGCAAACAGAAACGAGGGAAAAGAGTGCACGCCGGCGGCCGCAACAACGCGCGCCGTCGAAAGTCTAGAGCTTTTTCACTTTACCGGCGAGGTGTGTCCAACTTGAATGACTACCGCGCACGTTCTGGAAGCCACCGTACTATTGGCCTCGAGGCCCACCACTGGAAACGCCGGCGCCACCGTCGGCGTGACGTGCTTGGCAGGATCACGTGGTCTCGGCGGCCGCGTCGGCTGCTTGTGGCGCACTGCCGCGTGCTTTGAAAACGAGTTTCAAGTCCCACATGCGCTGCTGTCTGTTCAAATTCGGAAGTTTTCTCTCATTTTCTACTCAATTGAAACCATTGTAATAGAGTGGCTGCCTCCGAAGGCGACGAACATGGGGCTCTACCGCTCGGTGCCGCAGTGCCGCGCTTACGCAAAGGAGCCCAGTGTCAGCCTGCACTGGTAACCGCGGGACAAGAAACAGCGTGAAGCATGGGTTGTAAAGCTAAGAACCGGCAAGTAGCCATCCGCTACGAGTCTTGTGTGCAACAAGCACTTCCGCGACGAAGACGTGTTACTGCTTCGGGCCTGCGATGTTCGGTGAGTAGCAGACAGCGCGCACTGAGACGATGGCTCGCGCGCGCTTCCCGCCGGCAAATGATGCTTATCTGCCACAGGATGGTAAAAGCGCTACCTTTTACCACGTGCGATGCCATCTCGGAACCCTCCAATGCGACCTCTTGATCCTCGGCCCCGTTCTCAGCGTCCACAAAATCGGCTGCAGATGCGCAAGTAATTGTTTAGATACGTTAAATTAAAAAACGCACAGGGTCCCTTATGCATTCGTTAAAGATGACTAGAAGGCGAAAGCCATCTTCTTCTTGTCAGTCGATGTACTGATTCTCCCGCGCCCCCCTCCAAAAGCGTTCTGCGTAGTTCTGCGCCTAACGCGGTTTTGCAGGGCCTCCGTGACCGATCACGGAGGCAATGCAAAGCGACCATGACGTGTGAATACGTCATTATGTGACGTCACATTATGTGACGTCATAATGACGCTACATATTTTGGCGATCTGTGACGTCATGATGACGTCATATGGTGACACCATCACGTGACGATTATTTTTTGCATCACTCGTGTTGACGCCGCCGACGGGCAACCTTCCTATTTGATGAGGCATGCATTGCTTCATAAGCTACATAAATTTTGCATTGCCTCCGTGATCGGCCCACCGGCCAACCCCATGTATTTTCTTGGAGCCTCATTTATTTACGTGGGAAAGATGCCACCCTGTTGGCGTTAGACACGACACTGCTGCCAAAATTGCTGGGGTACATGCCAAATAATTACTATCCTGTTTTGCGGCTGTTGGTTGCTGCAATAACTTCTATTTTATTCACCGCTATTTCAAGTTCATGTGGGTCCTAGTTCACAGCCGACGTTTGCAGAACAAGTCCGCAAACGTTACTGTATTTTCTTTCTTTTCCTAGGCGTCGCATGCTACTACATGCTCGGTCTCGTAGACTGGTTCTTCTTCCACCAGCAATCTCGAAGTGGTGAAGCTTTGGTCTATGAATTTGTTGATGACAGAGAGCGGCAAGTTCACTGGAATGCAAACGGAACGATAATTAAGGAGCATTAAAAAAGGCATCGCATTTGCTCACGTTTTGTGTGAGCACCAAACGAAACGAATGCGCGGAATAAAGAAACATAAGCAGCGGCATTTGCCCGCTGAGAAGACCGATCAATACGCAGTGCGAGACAACTTGTCAAATGACATTGAAACGTACCCGAATTTAGACCAAAAAAGAAAAAAAAAACACTGAATCGCCGGGACGGCCGATCACAAAGTTGCCATGCGCACCGAAGCCGCAGTTGTAAGGAAATTGTTTTTGAACTGCTCTGATAGCGTCCGCGCAACAGTAGTTGTTTGTTTACTCAAAAATTCTCATATTTTGCGGCCTAAAGTTCACAGCGCGGTGCCAAAATGCGCTCGTAGCAAAAGCGAAACCATCAGTACGAACATACATGCAGACGCTCATACATGCAGAGGCACCGTCAGTCGTCGCGAACCCGTGCGATCGCTGGCTTGGGGCTTCTTTCTGTTATGCTCCGTTTGGTTATACAGGCAGTCTACTCTAACGAGATATTTCACATAGTTTGCACTCAGCGAGTAACTACCTTTCACGCAAGAAGCCGGTTCAGGGGTCTGCAACGCGGTGACAGCGTGAAGCGGGTGCTCGGTTTTCTGCAAAGAGACAGCGACTGTAGACTATCTTGTGCTTTCAGTTCGTCGAAAATGATTATTTTGACATTAAAGAACACAGTTCATTTCGAAAGTACTTACAGAAATGCCCTGGAGGGCTTCCGCGAGGTGTTTTTGTAGAGCGCCGACAGCAAAACCTATGGGGAGCGCGCCGGCGGTATCCTGCCTAGCACGCAATCGAGCCGCGTCCGATAGAGGGCGACTCCGTAACTCCTCGAGGCCAATATCTGCACCTCAAGCTACCGTCTTTAAGCCCACAAAAACCATTACATATAGTGCGTCTGAGCGTTCTGTACACAGTTTTTTTTTTTTTTTCACGTTCCCACGCGTGGAAGCACGCTGCACACTCAAGGTCGATGGAACTGTTATTATGAAGTAGACTAAAGTGCATCTCAAAACGACATCTTGCACCTTCAGTAGTGCAGACACGACGTGCGATCAGCAAGAAATGACCCTCGATTATTGTTTCCATCGCTCACTTTATGGGAGCTTGTACAGCAACGCGCATAACGGTGGCAACTCGTTAACTGACAGCTTTAGTTGGGCATCCGCAACAGCCCCGCGGATACAGGCTACTGTTGGAAATGGCTGGCAGGTTCCGCAGAGCTGCTGCAGACGCCCAGCTAAAGCTGTATAATTAGTACCTACGAAAGCAGTACACTCACCGTTAAACTGGCGCCCGTTGTCGGTGTCCGCAGCTCCATGAATATTCCGCCCTCCAAGCGTCACTTCGTGCACGGCTCGAGCAGGCGTCAACACCACCGAAGACGCGCAACATACGCTGCCTACGCTACCACACGCAACGCATTCCAATAGACCAGGAGATTGAGACGACTGAGAGAGGAGAGCGGCGCGCCACCCCGGCGCCAACCCCGTCTACGTTGCCGAGCAAGGCGCCACAACGGCGCCAAAGGGCGAGCCTGCGATATGTATGGCGTATACGGCGGCTGCCAATCGAAACGCGCTTCAGGAGGGTCCAGTGACTCCTTCCCAAATGCGAACTCTTTTTCTCTGCCTGTACCTTCCAAAAGGGGTCAGATGGACACCCGAAGAGATGTCACGGTTCCATGACCCTCTTTTGACTCTCTTTTTTCTTAGAGTGCAGCTGCTATCTCGCTAATTCAAGCAAGATTAGTGTCATTTGGGTTCGGTCATGTCGTCGGAACAGAGCGCTTTATTATTGCTATTATTTTTTTTTTTTATTCGCGAGGGGACGGGGATCCTCTGTTCCGCCTTGCAGCCACGCTTGAGGTCGGTCGAATACAAAGCTAATGAATGCGGAAACCGTGGACGGGGACCCACGTGCACGCGCGGCAGCTGTCGGGGCCGCGGCGTCTTCGCAATCGCAGTGACGTATATATGCACATGTTGACTTGTCAGAGCCGGAGCGCTATAGGCTTCCCAAGCAGCGCTTAGCGGCGCTGCTGCTTTTGACAGGCAGCGCCATCTCTGGCAGAAAAAGAGAAACTGGGGCGTGATCAGCGAGCGCTTTCCCTTCTCGCCACCGCGTTGCCGCTCGCTTCCGTGCTCGTGCAGAGCTCTCGCGGTGCACTTGCGGCGTCTCACAATGTACCGCGTAAGGATCTTCAAGCTTGACTGGCACTTCCGCAAAGCGAACTTGATAAAATGAGGAAAGCTCGTCAATCACGTTAACGGTGAAGAGCAGACGATCGACGACAACCACGCCCGACTCAAAGCGAAATGCATTTCCCAAGTCGCGATTACACCGTGTAGGACGTATACCTTGAGGTAAGTCTCATTCTGTCACGTTAAAGATGAATAATGGTCCACATGCACTCCGAAATGAAGCCGTACACGCTATCGATGTTCTGCGGCGTGGACTACGAATCATATGATTGTTTTGATATGGCATGCTTACAGTAGCAGCCGTGTACTTTCGTGAACAAACGTTTGCGGCGTGCGAAAAAAAAGATTATACGGCCATGGCACTGCTTCCTAAGAAGGTTAGAGTCAAGTCCTCCGTGCCGCTGGAGAATCACCCGCCGATTAAGACGCGAGGCAGCTAGCTGAGCTTCAACCACTGTGAAGCAAGATGAACTGCTCGCCTCGTTTTTTCGGCTCTCGCGTCATGCTTTGCAGTCTCTTATGATACAGACTTGACAGGCGTATAAAACCTGTTGCGTGAAACGCGGCTAGAAAATCGCACAAAGTCAGAAGGTGGTTAATTCAAGGTTGCAATTGCAAAGCATGTAGGAAGTGCCAGTTATATTTAGCGGCTTAAATATATATCACCCCAATAAGTGAAAAAAAAAAAACAAAGCAAACCTGCAGAACGATGTCAAAGCTTGCTGAAAATGCACAGACGTCCGTTCCGGCGTGATAAAGCAGCCTTCCCGACGCGTGAAATGCAGGCGCCGAACTTCTGACAATGTGCGGAGTTCAGTTGAATTCAACCAACCGCGCAACGCTAACGGTATAACGCGAATGTGAACGTTCAACAACGACGGGTAGGTCTCACGAGCACGGGGAATCAAAACACAAGTTGCTTCACCTACAACCGTAACTGGACTTTAACAATGCGAGAAGACAGCGAGTAATCATTACTGTAGTCGCTGCGTGCATGCGCCCCGTTACTTACCGATTCAGGTAGTCGGAACGAACGAAAGCGATGAACTCAGACAGCCAAAATAGAAGGCGAGACAGCGCTGTCAGCTATCCACGTTTGCCGCCTTTATTTCTCGTGCGACACGCCCGAGAACCGATACAGTTTAACACGTGAATCGTGTGCCTTGTCTGCACTGTTGTGGCTGGCCACTAAACCGCAATACTTCGGACCACGCTTGCGCTTCCGCGGGGTCGCTTCTGCCATCGTGGAAATGCGCAGCTTCGCCCAAATGGCTGTTTTGCTACAATATGTCGCACAGCAAGCCTCTCGGTTCAACGTGCCGAGCTGACGGCCCCATAGAATAAAGAGACGGCCCCACAATTACCCGCACCGAGAGAACGCGAGCGCACGTACGCTACCGCTACCGTGAAAGGGGCTGAGTCGGCCGCGCGACGGTTCAGTGTTGTCCGACAGAGCCGCAGCGCGGCTGGCGCGGCGCTGTCGTCGCGCCGCAAACTTGAGCTTGGGTTCCCTATGCGGCGGAAGAAAGTTACGCCCAGAACGGCAACAAGCGGGAGTAACACCCAGAGCGGGCACGGCTCGCGGCGCACGTCACAGCGTTTCGCGTTACGAACTGCGCAATCTATACAACGAAATCGCGGGCTTAAAGGGGCACTAAAGGCAAATAACAATTTATGTCAGAGTGAAAGCTCAATGTATGACAACGTCTAAAACGGCAATATTATCAACAGCAGTGCTCTACTTACCGAGAAATTAAGCTAAATGCAGCACACGATGAGCGCCACGAGCGGGACATTTTGGAAATGATCCCGACGACGCGAGAGAGTCCGACTACAATTAATCACTTAATCAAACTAGCTGCAATCAAAAAAATAACCTTCCGTGCATCAAGAGACGTAATAAAATGCTCCTTGTTCGTTTCTGTTTGATTCATGGAAAGAAGTACCTCTTTGGAATTGCCATGGGGAACGACGCGCGTGGTTCAGATTCCGTTTTCGCCGAACTGCGCTTCGCCCGGCGCCCTGCTTCGCTCACGCGGTCGCGTCTAAGTGGTAGTTTGGGTATCGCGTACTGCCGCGTGTGCTTTGCGCGCTCGTGAAAGTCGCTCTGACGGAAAGTTCGACAATACCGCATGCATGTGATGTTGCCGGATGCCAAATGGCGCAAGCCGCCAGCGCACGCCGCCGCGCAGTAAAGGCGGGCAACGTTGGGCACGGCAACAGTGACGTCAGAAAGACCGCTTTCAGGCGGGTTATTTGAAGTGCGCTAACGCGATGCGGACCACTAAAACGTGATTTTATTTCAAAATAAGCCCTTCCTTGGCACAAAAGTAGCACTACGAGGTTTCTGGACCGCTATTTCAACAATCAACGTCGACTTAATGTTTGCCTGTAGTGTCCCTTTAAACAAGACGCGACTTCCCCTTCACTTCCATCTCGCGTGCGCGCCATATTTGCGATGTTTTTCGTACCATTAATTCACATCAGTTCACAGTAAAGGTTCATTCACAGCTGTATGAGACTTTACAGGCTCATTCGCGCGACTAAGTTGCTCGCAAAAGCGACTGGTCGCACATGGCCGCTTCGGTCACAAAGCGACTGCTTTGGCTCAGTCGCTCGCTGCTCCATTTTTCAGTCCCGCGACTGCATTCCCAGACCTTTAAACAATCAAATGCGCAGGAACAGGACGTCCGCGTATTTTACGGGGCAATGGCAGTGCGAGCAGATGTGAATTCTGTGCGGCGACGGGTGCATATGCCGTTCGCAGGTGAGAACACCTGTCGCCTCGAGTCGCTTTTAAGTTTTTAGTCGACAGTCGGAAATGGTCGTGCGACCGGTGCTAGCTGCAGATGTGAATGAACCTTAAGTCGCCGAACATTCAGTGTCAAGCGAACACCCAAATCAGTTGTTTTCTTGTGCGCTATCACTGCAGCTACCGTGAGGCACAAAATAAATTGCGAAAAGAAAAACAAAACGCACCAGTTGGAGGTGCTGCACGCAATTTTCTTCTTGAGCAAGAGCATGGTGAGGAATAACTGCCATGGCGTTGACGCGTATAGTTGCGTTCACTGTTACAAGACTCGGTAGCTCCACCAAGGGTGTCTTTGCAAGTCCCAGACCTTGTGGCACTGCCAGTGTGATATAGCTAGAGCCTACATACAACCGTCATCCTTATGAAAGGGAACACGCAAGTGCGTGGCAGATAGCACGTGGCGTCGCACCGTGGCGAGATGCGAAACGAAAAGAGGAGAACGGAGCCATTCTTTCTACTGCATGCACCCCTTCTTTGAGTTTTCGTTTTTGTTTTATGAAAATTTCGTAAAGGTGAATGCTCCCGAAGCTAGAATAACAAGAATACTTTCAGAAGAACAGAAAGTTGGGCGCGTTTGTACTGATCCATGAAGGTACTTGGAAGCGCAGAACACAAAATACACAAGAATAACTGGACAAGCTAATCAATGCGGAAACCGTGGACGGCGACCTAAGTGCGGCAGCTGCCGAGGCCTTGTCCAGGGGTGCTATTCTGGACATTGTCAAATTCCGCCATGTTGTCAAATTCCGCCATGTTGATGATTTGATTGGTCACGCGAGGTCGTTCGCATTGTGGCGCTGCAATGGCGTTACGACACAGGAATCCGCGATGACGTAACGTGCCAAAAAATAGTTAATTTTTTCCGAAGTAACGCTTCGCCGTACTCTGTCATGTAGAAATAAAGGTTTGGGTGGAACAACGAAACCGAAATATGGTACTGAGCTGTGCCTACGGTCAACTTGCGGTTTATCGAAACTACTGCTCGCTTGACGAAGAGCCGCCATGTCTGCAACACGATTGGACATTGCACTGATGGCGCCCATTGCGTCACAGGACCTCACTTTTTGTAGCGTCAATTTGACGTTGCGTGACGTTGCATCCTGCCAAATTTGCAGCTTAAAATGTGAGAACGATGAAGTGCCCAAAATTGGCCGCCATATTGTTGTAAATTGAGTTGCTTGTTCGATGTGCAGCCTCACATACGTATGTGTAGATGTCATTCCGTGAGTTACTTTACAAGCATGTTTTCGGTTAGTAATATTATAAAGTGTTGTACATGAAGCTTGCTTGTTAAAATAAAAGGTTATTGTTTAATTTGGCTTGTTCGAAGTTGCGGTTCTCGCCGCAAGAGAACGCTAGATAAGCGAAGAAAAATGGCGCTGCCCTTTGTTGTGTAGTGGCTGGAGCTGCAGGAAGAAAGAATTCCGCGAGTACCGCGATGCTTTTGTGATGACCGATCAATTGTTTCAACTGCGGTGCCGGCTGACGAAGGACACTGTGCGATGGCTGTGCGGGGAGCTTCGCCAGGACCTGGAGAGGCGGCGTACGGACACGAGAACAGCCCCGACCGTTGTTGTTGTTTTGTTGAGCTACAAGTGCTTTGCGCCCTTCGCTTGTTCGCCACCGGCAGTTACCACGACGCGATCGCGAACAACGAGGACGTGGCGACGAGCTAGTCCAGTGTGGGTCTCACGATTCATGCTGTCATGGAAGCGATCGTCGAGCGCCTCGGCAATGAGTGGATCGCCCTCCCTGCCAAAAGGAAGGCTTTGTCCACATAGATGCAAGATTTGAAGGCTGCGTTGAGGTGGTCGACGACACGTTCGTGTGCATAAGTGCGCCGTATGAAAAGGACGATGGCAACAAGGCTGCTTACTTTTGCCGCAAGAACTTTTACGCCCTCAGCGTCATGGTGGTGAGAACAAATTTCATCTTATTCAATCTCGCGCATGCTGTTAGTAGAATGCAAAGGAGGAACGTGAAAGACAGCTTTTCGCCACTCTCCAGTATTTTAACGACATTTGCCGTGGCTCCAACTGCAGTGATAGAAAAGAACGCAGTAGTCGCGGTAAACGGAGTTTCCGTCACTATTTAGTTTTGGCAGGGGTGACTTGACACCATAAAAAGTTCATCGAGCTTCATATTTGATCGTGGCAGCTTTTAAGAAAAATAATGCATGAAAGGAAATCAAACGTGCTGATTGCGCTCTAATTTCATAAACAGTGATATGCAGACATGCAGTAACTGCCACATATGAAATGAAAGATACAGCTGTCGAAGCTGCGCTCCGAAAGCAACTCGAGAGAAATAAGTGCGTTGGACCACACAGTTACAGTTGTTCTGCATGTAGCTGGTTGTATTGCTGTTGCCGACTTCCTTCCAATGCAAACAACACTCTGCAGGTATGTGACCAACCCTGCCGATGACTGCCCTCGCACTCGGGGCCCGTGCACGACGCCTTTATGTGGAAGACATCCACCGTGAGCCAGGACTGGGCAGTGGACGCCGTGGCCAGGTTGGTGAATAGCTGCTTGGTATGCAAGCGTGAGAATGCTTGTGTGGTGTCTTAGTGTAGCAAAAACATTATTCATGGTAATTTTATTACACGCTGCATGGTTCTTAACTACTCAAGTCTCTTTGTCCAAATTTCTGCCCCGTATGTTATTACTGGCAGCTACCTTGGTCGAACACTATCTACTTTAGTGGCACTCGTGTTCCCTTGAATGAAAATTCTCTCATGCACACATTTGAGAAAACAAGTCATACTGAGACCCGAGGCGGCACACAATAATCCGACTTGCTCTCAGTGTATAATTGCAACTTGTCTTTCTATGGTCATGGGAAAGACTACTAGTGCAATAGAAAGGTCAAGCATGAAATAAACTTTCATGAAGACATTGTATGATCCTTTATTATAAAGTGGTGAAATAATAAATAGTAAGCATGCGATGATACAGAAAATGCTACACTCTGAGGCTATGTTAAAAAAAAGAATACATCAAATACAACTGCCATAGATGTTGTACATTCATAAATACAATTATGTGTAGAAAGGACAACTTGTATAAAAAATACAAATAAGCAAGCACAGCCATGTGCTATATAGCAATAAAATAAGTCAACTGACAACTCAAAGGTATTTCAGTCATGGTTCATAAAAAGCACTAAAAAACAACTCAAACGGTTGCAAAAGAAACCTGCTGTCACTTTTCATTGACGGCCTAAGCACAAAAAAAAAACTAAGGGAAACCAAGCCTTGAGTGCGCTGACCGTCTGCAGCCGCACATCAGTCCCATGCAATCAAAAGAAAGCACAACACCCTTACCACCAAAGAAGATGCGCCTTCTGTCACTCGCCCCTTCTTCTCTATGAAAGAAGTTAAAGGTTGCAGTTCAGTAGCTTCGTTGTCATTCCTCCTGACGAAGGAATTGAGTTGATAAAGCCATTTTTTCGTTGGAGCATTTCAAAAGCCGTAATTATGTAACCTAACCAGACAAGCAATTCTGTCAATATGTCTAGCTGTAAAAAAAAGGAAAGCAGTGCATATCAGTGACACGATGTCTTCGAATAAGTTAAAAGAAGTGAGAAAGGAATAGTACATATTCATGTATACATTCATATTATGCTAATTGGAACACTGTCCTCCACAGGTGATAGTGCATACTCGCTTCAACCTTGGCTGCTTAACCCCATCCCTGGAGCACATCCTGCAGAATCCTCTGCTGCCCGATTCCACCGCACCCACTCTTCACTGCGGTGCGTCGTATAACTGTGCACTGGAGTCCTCAAGGCCCACTTTCGGTGCTTGCAGAGGTACAGAACACTGTACTATGGCCCACTCTTCACGTCGAAGATCATCGCAGTTTGTGTCGTGCTTCACAACCTCGGTGTTTGGCAGCAGCTGCCTGAGCCAGACGACATCCCTTGCACTGAAGAACTCGAATGAGAATATGCGGACCTTTACAACAACAATAGCGACGATACGGCTGCAGTAGACATGTACCAGGCGGGTAGGCAAAGGCAGGATCACGCTCTGTAGTGGTTCACAGCTGGGCACGACTCGATGTAATGGGGTTTACATTCCTGCGAGATGTGCACAGAAACGTGAAACACAAGAAGCTCTTGCTGTTTCTCATGACAAAGTAGCCACTTGCATTGTGTTCGATCCTATACCTATCCCCTGTACTTGTGTTCTTGCAGGAATTGTATTCTGACAAAAGCTTCATTGTGTTCGTTCATTGAGAGCATGCTAATTGTACCAAGCAGTTAGGCAAAAGCATGCTCAGCTTCTGCCGCAAATCATAGCAGGACTAGTTTGTTGAGACCATAGTGACTCTGTAAACAGCCTGTGTTATTTTGCAGCAGTGCATGCAACATTGAATGCCATTCCAGAGCATTGTTTTCAGCACTTTATTCACAATGCGAACCCGTGTGATGACTGTACGAGTCTGGCAGGTGTGTACAAAAGCTCTATTCATGTAGTAGCCACTCGTACATGCAAGAGCACAAGCTTGCTGTGGTTGGTAATCTATGTAAACGCTTATAGGCACAAAACGAACCAGTACCGAAAGGGGCAACGTGGGCACAGCACTGTGTAGCTACTTTCTGTCCTGGTTTCTCTGGTGGACTATAAAAGTTTACATGCAAGAGTAATACATGATATTTCAGAATGTATTGTGAGTCAATTGATCTTCTTCTGTCAATTCATCATTGTGAGTCAATTCATCATCCTTGCAATAATAAAAAGCAGTCAAGTTGTCTCATTGCTTACATCATTGTCTTATCATTCACTGCTGCCAACAACAACAAAGGATGCCTCTAATATTGTACCAGCCAGTTTTGAAACCAGCACATCTGCATAAAAGACATCTCTTTGAATGCAGTTTGTGCACTTCTTAGTGCTGCCAGTCCAATGTAACATCAACTGCATGAAATACTACAATTCCTCTTCTTTATCTGTGGCCATTATGCACTTCTTATCCGTATGTTGTAAGCAACGTGGAAGTACCTTCCACAGTTAACACCTTCGGAGATGCATCACTTCTGTGGATTGAGATTCGCCTAGACTTTATCTTTCAGATTCAACTGATCGCGCGTAACGTGAGGTCCTGAAACTTAACTCTTATTGCTTCTGCTTATGTATATTTACATGATTGTAACTTTTACTTACAGTAGTCCTTACGCATCCTCAGCAAAACATATAGCACCATCTTAATGATCACGACAGTTCAGGAAGATACTTCGCGCATCGGAGACGTTATAAATAACTCAGCTGGCTGTTGGGCTAGTTGGCACATTACTTAAGATAAACTAGACGCGGAACAGCCACCGCAACAAAAAAGACAGAAGGAACAGAAGGGGCATTATTAATACTTGCAATGCTGTGCAGCTCCTTATCTCTATACTATCGGCAGCGCTTCTGGACGCCGCGGGCCCTGGGAACGAAGGGCCACCGCAGCCCAAGACGGGGTCGACGCGCATACTTGTAACGATGCGGGCGTCGTCCACCGAAACGTGCGTCGCCAAATCGAACGGCCCTCCGCCTGTTCTCCTGCAATAAGCATGTGCATAGCTGAAACGTCAACACCACCCGAGTGAAACGCAAGCTTACCTGACTGCACCGTCATTCCGCGCCTCGAGCTCGAGCTGCCGCCACTTTAGTTCGCCATAGCCACCGCCACTCCGGCGGCGGCCTGCTGCTGGGGCCCAGGCGGTAAAGGCGCTCTGTCATCGTCTGTCACGGCTCCCGTCGTACCTCCGGTAGTAAGTCGCAAACCACCCTCCCCATACGGGGACGATCGGTAAAAAAATGCAACATCGCGGCCCACTGTTCGGCGATCTGCCGACATAACCACAGAACACCTACACAAAACAACCAGCGAAATAACGATGTCGGCAATGTCGACGCTGGCTTGGCTGGCTCGCTTATTGGCTAAAAAAGTTACTATGGCTTTGTCGCTCATCTCCAAATATGGCGCTAAATTGCAGACGATATCGTCTGCTTCACAACTTTAAAACTAAACGCTTCACTTTTCTTTTATTTTTTTGTTGTTGCATTAACAATTTCAGATACAAAATACTATTTAATTGCACGTTTCTTTGCATCTTATGTCCCCTTCACGTCACGTTTCGCAAGCATTTCATGCGTTTGCGTCATCATTGTGTACACGTCACGCCTACGTCAAATTTGACAGAAAATGGCGGAAGTCCAGAATAGCGCGAAGCGGTAACTCCAGGAGGGTGATCCTCGCTCTCATTGGCTAGTTCGATGCAGACGTCACCGCTCCGTATAACATCGCTTTCTGGGGAATTCTAGGGACGGTGCAGCGTCAACCACGAGAGAAATCAAGAGCTCGATTATTCCCTATGAGGCGATGCCAAGTTTTCCCAGTTTACCTACAGTTCCTGCCGATCCCGCAACAAGTGAGCCTCGCGTTCCCGTCTCCCGAGTTAGCGGAGAGCGATTCTTTTCTCCTGTCGGACGCTCTCGATGGACGGCAGCGAAAGCGCCGGGGCGCGCGCTAGCACCTCCACGAGACTTGACAAGATCTGCACTTTCTGCGCCAAGGCTTTTTCAAATGCGAGCAATTCAAAAAGGCACATAAAAAATTTCCATGGAGAAGAGGCCTTGGCAACAGCAAAAACAAAGCAGTAAACAACCGGAGTAAACAACCGGTTAAACTGTGTCGGGAGCAAGGCGTAACGTATGAAGTCCTTCAAAGTAAACTGGTCTTGAAGCACTTGTTATGTCTGTGCAGATGCACTACCTTAGGCATTTTCTATTGCACTGCGCTACTAGTACTCACGTCTGCAAAATACATATATCGCACATGTCCGCATCTGCCAATAACTTAGACCTAGCACGAGCAAGCGGAATAGCACATACTGAGACAGCGACGGAGCAAGCAAGACAACACATGCTCTCGTGTCGACTTGCTTACACCGTCCCTGCCTCGGTGTGAGCTATTCCGCTTGCGTTATGTATGTACACGAACAAGCCCAAGCTACTCTTCTTGCGTACAAGCATTTCTACGGGACACTTAAAATGTGTGCAGCTTCATGCAATACATGAAGGAAAAAAAAAAACGCAAAACACTTCTCAAACCATTCACGGAAACTACGTAGAGTCAGCACACATGACACCAATGAAAATGCCTCAACCTAGCTGTTGCCAGTACATTTGGTTCATAGGCGCTTTCTCAACATTTAGCACTTCACATTGCGTTTTCACACCTCACTTGCCTGTATTTCTTTTCCCAAGAGTCGGTTTCAGTGCTAATGAAGACGTGCTGAACGGCCTGCCACGTTTAAAG